>NW_003298885.1:0-51285 GCF_000151645.1 Tuber melanosporum | reverse complement strand
GTGAATTGAATAACCTCCATTGCCTTGAAGTAGGTTTTTGGTAATAGTGTTCTTGTTTTTTATTTGATTCTTTTGTCTTCTTTTGTTTGTGGTTTGTTACTTGTAATCCTGGTGTGAGTGTCTGGCTTTCCACTTTCTTTGTATGGTCTGTATTCGATTTTGAAGTTGTATTTGCTGAGGTGTTCCATCCATCTTATCTGGCAGTTATTCAATTCCTTCATGGTCATGAATGGGACCAAATTTTTATGGTCGGTTAGAACTCGCACCGGATGGTCATTGTTCAGAATATATCTCCTCCATTCTGTCAGTACTTGAACTATTGCTAATAGTTCTTTGTTTGCAATATTGTAGTTGCATTCTGCGGGGGTCATTCTCTTGGATTGGTAAGACACTGGCCTCCATTTTCTGTCTTAGGATTGTTGCGATAGTATGCCTGAATATACATATTTCGAGGCATCCATTTCAATCATTGTACTTCAGATTGGGTTGAAATGTACCAGTATTAGTGCTGATGTCAGATGTGTCCAGATGGCATCTTATGCTTTTTGTTCTGTTTCTCCCCATTCCCATTTCTTGTCTTTCTTGGTTAGGTTATAGAGTGGTTTTGCAAGCCTGCTAAACCCCTCTATGAACCTTCGATAAAAGTTGCAGAATCCCATAAAGCATTGAACGTCCGTTTTGTTGTTTGGTTTAGCTCAATCCCATATTGCTGTAGTTTTGACTGGGTTGACCTTAACTCCTCTCCGATTGATGATAAATCCCAGGAATTCGGTTTCTTCTTTATGGAATTCGCCTTTCGTTGGTTTGATCTTCATCCCTGATCCTTGTATTGCAGCCATGATATTGCTGACATCCTTCTGGTATTGCATGTTTTCCGAGTAGATGAGTACATCGTCTAAGTATATGATGCAACCTATGTCGAGGTACTTATTGAGTACCTTCTTGATCCATCGTTGGAATGAAGCCGGTGCATGGGTTAGCCCGAAACATACAACTTAGTATTCGAACATTCCGTATCTTGAGGCGAATGTAGTCTTCCATTTGTCTCCTGATTTGATGCGTATATTGTAGTATGCATCCTTGATGTCAAGCTTGGTGAAGTATTTTGCTGACTGTAGCCTATCCAATGCCTCTCTAATTAAGAGTAGTGGATATCGATCTTTCTTGGTATCTGAATTGAGGGCTCTGTAGTCTACACAGAGTCTCATTTTTCCATCTTTCTTTTTGACGAATAGTATTAGAGATCCTCCTGATACGCAGGAGGCTCCAATCCATCCTCGTTTTAGGCTTCACTCGATATACATTCTAAGTTCTTTGAGCTCTGCTTCTCCTAGTGGGTATAACTTCTTGTAGGGAATCTCTTTTGGTTTTCCTGTTTTCTCGGCTTTGTTTAGCTGAATCTCATGGTCGATTCCTAGTCATTGGGGTCGTAGCCCCGTAGCTTCCTCTTTTTGGAATAGATTCGTCAATTGATGATATTCTTTTGGAATCAATTCTTTCCATCCTTTTTTGCTTTGGTATTTCTTGTCTTAAATTGCTAGTTCCGTGCTGATCTTGATTTTCGCTAGGACCGCTTTTTCGTCTTCGTATGTCTATTTGAGAATTCCTGTTGTATCTCTTCTTTGATAGTACCTTTCAAAGGCTTGTACTGTGATATCCTTGATCTCGATTCTTTTTGTTGTATCAGGCTGATTTTGGTCTGTGCTTCCAAATCCCTTATTTTCTCTTATGGTTTCTTCCAGTTGATCTACTTCGTGTAAATCCTCTTTGTTGATTTTTTTGATGATCAACTGTGCATTCGATTGCCTTTCTGGACTTCATAGTCCTCTCAAGTCAGGTTGGCCAAGACTACTTTGATTTCACCTGTATAGTCGGCATCAATCACTCCCTTTCATGGTCATGAGTTGATGTTTGACAACTAGACCACTGCGGGGTGCTATTTGTCCATAGGTGCCTTCTTATAGTCCGATGACTATTCCAGTTGCTATTGTTGCCTGCCCATTGGCACGTATCTTTGTTTCTTTGTTGGCATACAGGTCGTGTCCTGCTGCCCCTTTGGAACCCTTGGTAGGCACTTTTGCCCCTTGGGCCAGCTTTTGTATCTAGACTCTCTAATCTTATCGCATCTTGGCAAACTTTGCATGTAAAGTTTCTTCTTCTGCTTCTCGTATTAGTGTCGAGTAGACCACAAGTGAACTGTTGAGACATCGTGTTGCACACAGTTTGCTCGTAAAGGTCCTCTTGTTCTCGTTCCAATTGATCGTTAGGTTATATTTTCAGAACCATGGCATCCTTAGAACTATCTCATGGTTCTTGTAATCTGCTACGTGAAAAGTTGCCATTTCCCTATGGCTGTCAATATCCATAGGTACTGTCGCCATATGGGTTATAGGACCCATTGCGCTTGGCTTTCCATCTGCTAGGTAGACTTGTCTCGCTTTTTTCGCTTTTTGGTGTGGAGTCTATATTTGTCGCAAATTTCTTTGTCGATGAATTCTTCAGTCACTCCTGAGTCAAGCATTGCATATATCATTGTTTCTTCGCGCTTTTTGTTGTGTATCTTCATCTTGATCATTACATGATCTTCGTCTTCTTCTCTCCTTTGCGTGTGTAGTGCCATGTAGTAGTTCGCCAACTTGATGGATTTTCCAGGTCCACATCTTGGGTCTCCCAGACTACCATTTACTGGGGACCGTTGTCTTTTTCTGCTGATATGTCCTCGGCCATCATCTCACTGATGTTGGTTTTCTTTTGGAATTGGAAATGATTGTTTCCAGGTGCCTTGGTTCCTTGGTATTCATTGTCTGGTCAGCTTCGGTATTCCCTTATCTGATGTCCAGCCTTCCCTCAGTGTTAGGCGGAGACAACTTGATAGACTTCAAGATTGTCTCGGCCAATCGAGATTCGTTTTTGTAGGCGGAGATTGTCTAGGCAGGCTCAGACTTGGCTCGTTTCGTTTATGACTACTAGGAGTGAAGTAAGGTAGGTAAAGTAGGGTAGAATCGTAAAAACAATATTATATTGTTAAGGTCTCTTCTCCGTTGCTTGATGATGTCTAAAGCTTAGGAGGCACTTCGATATTTATATTCCTCGTCTGAGTGTTCGCGGACTACATCTATTTATCATACAACTATTTACTTCTTCAATCATATTTCGCGATGTCGAGTTTTCTTCCAAGGTGCGAACACCTGTAGACCTTGAAAACCATCACACCCTCTTCGGTAATTACTATATTTCTTCTTAGGAAGCATGCTGTCCCCAATAGTAATATCCCGATTAGCAGAGTCTTTAGTCTTATGGCCTAGTTCTTAAGTAGAACTGAGTTGGTTTCAATTGTCTTCGCCATTGATAAAATGATCAGTCTTATCCATGGCTATATCTGCAAACGTGGTAGTTATTACAACTATCGTAAGTCATTTGACTCCGATTCTTTGTAACTCCATACCCAACTGATAGATTTTCTTTGGATCACTTCCTATTCACTCGCAGGAAGCCACTCCATTAGACTGGTAATTAATCCCTCGGTCAGTAACCCTTGGTTGCTCTCTGGGTAGTAGGTTTCAGTAACCATTGTAGTATTGAGAATTACCCCATGGCTACGACGTGTTCTGAAACCCAGTTGTAACACTCCGTGAAGTTCGTTGGCTTCTTTGGTAGTGTCTTCTGGAGTTCTAGACTCTTCTGGTGGATGTAAATGTATTGGTCTCTAGTAGAGATCCTTTACCATTTGATACGATCTCTTTGTACGAAACCGTCCTGTTACTTACGGCTCATGCCAAAGGTGTCATGTCTTTGACGCCAAGTAAAGCTCTGAGTAGTTGGTGGAATCACTCCGCTCTACTTCCCAGGCCTAGCCGAAGGTCCCCTCGCATATATTCTGCGAACAGGATCCGGTTGGACAGACGGCGACGACGTATATGGTATTATTCTAACACTTTCAATTCTGTAGTAATATAGTCACAGGGCGCAATTGAGATTGATATATATGATGACGCGCGGGCCCTGAAAGGGAGCCAGAGCGGGGTGTTGGAGACCAGAGATTCCGATTCCGAGTGGGGTTACCCTACTTAGGGTGGTTCCTAGGTATCGGGTTCTGGTATTCCTAACACACATCTAAGGCAGAGTTTTCTATTCATCCTCCTAGCGTATTCTTCCTTGGATAGGTTCAAGGCTAGTCCTGATCTTGTTCTGTCCAATTCCATGAGTTCACCTAGTGGTAACATTCTGCTCTCGCTTCGTATTGCTTGTGGTTGGAAGGTTCCATCCGTATTCCTGGATGACTTGACTGTTCTATGTGCTATGGTATTTTCCGAGTTGTTTAGAACCATGTTTAGTTTGCTTTCTTTATCGCTTGCCCATCTTGCAAATCGTTCCGAAGTTGTATAGTGTAAGTCAGAGATTCTCCATGCTTCTCATAGTCTATGACTACAGTTTCTTAGTAGGATGATATAGAAAATAGTATCGTTGAATTCTGCTTCGTATTCCAAGAGTTAACAATCGTCCCAGTATGCTGAAAATGTCTCTTTTCCTTGTTGGAGTTTCTCCAACCTTTGGCTCGCTGTTTCTGTGGCATTGGGATCGCTAAATTGTTCGAATAGGACTAGCTTGAATTCTGCATAGGTCATCCAGTTCCTTTATTTTCTTCCATCTTGGAATGGCATAATCCATTACCCAGCGAGTCCTCTTAAAAGAGATTCCACAAATGGAATCTTTATCTCATCATGATGTTCTCCATATCCTTTGATAGAGAAATATCCTTCGCATTATGCTAAGAATATTGGTAACTTATATTCGGCTCCCTCATATGTGTCGGGTTCTTTGGTTTTTGGTGGTTGGATATTTCCTTGTCCTCTATTTTGTGTTGCTGCGAGAAATATCTGAAACGGGTTTTCAGTCATTCCAAGTATGTTGGCACCTGGTGCCAGAGCGGCTGGGGCTGGTGGCCCAGGAACAGCTGATCCCAACATCTTTTTTGGTCGTGGAGTTCCTGCAGAAGAGCTATTGGCTGGTGATTCGTTCTCTGGGATTACTGGACTTGCTGCCCTCAAGGGCTCTACTGAAACGTGATCTAGGGAGTCACTAAATCCCCCTAAATTAAGGTTTTGATCGTTGATATCAATATCTCCTTCCCTGTCTGGGTTAAAGGAAGCTGTCTTGTATCGTTTAGCATTGCTCTAGGTAACACTTTGTAATGTAATGATCCCTCCTCGGATAGTTAGTTCTTGGCGACAGGGAACGACACTTTCCTCCAGCTTCTGTTTCTTTCCTTAGTCTGATGATAGCACTAGGCCTCTGCCTACGTTACCGATAGTCTAAGACCTTTGTCTTCTATCAGGAACGCCTGTCTTAAGCTTTCTCTAACTCTTCTTCGTGAAGAGCTTTCTTTCATGTAACTATAAACATTGCAATAAAGATAAAGATCATAAAGGGTTTTTATATTCTTAAAAGTAATAAGTAGGAAAAGTACTTAGAATTTAATCTGATTTTATTTAAACTTGTACCGCCAACACTGGCATACGATAAGCCCCCGCTGGCCCAGGGATACCGCTAACTAGAATACCACTGATCCTAAGCTAATCAAGTCTATAGCCTCGCACCTGCCATCTCCAAGTTATGCCCGTATGAGAACTAATTCCAAGACTATCAAACTATCCAGCGCCCTCTCTAGTCCAAGTCCATAGCTCCTCTGGTATGAAGCCAACCAGCACTAAGTGAAGCCGAAGCCGAGCAAAAGACTAATCCAACCAGGGTTCTTGTCCAACAAACATAAAATCACTACCGCCTGGTCTGAAAACCACCTCGCGACACCTCCACCACAGTAGAAAACCAACTAATATACAAACTAAACCTACAGGCAATACAATAGCAGGGAGGAGGCAACCAATATGTCAACCTCTCATACCCACATGCCAGGCCGTCGACTCTATGAACTGACTTTGCCAGTTGCCTGCGGGAAGGGTACCGGTGAGGAGGACCTGTACCCGCTGCATGTCCCCCACATAAAATAACCCAAATATGGAAAATAAATAGAGGTAGTAACAGACCAAGAAGGCTAGTGAGGCCTATCTCCCACCTATAGTGCCATGCCTCCTCCTGCTAAACCCACAGCCAAACCAAAAAAACCAAACAAACCCCACAAAACCCAGTGTGTAAAGCCCAAACAAGTCGAACCAGGTGGTCACAACCTGCTATTCGCCCAGGTGGCTATCAGCCAGCCGGTCCATCAGGGAGCTTTACAGCACTCAGCAGCTCCGCCCAGCAGCCTAACCCAGACTGGAAACACTTAATAAGACCTTGCCCAACCTGACGCTGGCCTGACCGGTACTCACACATGCCTCCCCCCCAATCAGCCCCCTCCAAGCCCTACGTGCCAGATGCCATGGAGCCCATCCAGCCCCCCAGCTCCTCAGACAGATCAACCATCTGATAGCTACAGGACAGCCTATACCTAGCCCTATCAGGCAGCCACCGGTCTTGGCCACACCAATAGAGCCTCAACCCCCAACACCTTGCAGCCGTGAGGGACCTACCAACCACAGCCGGGAGCCACAAAGGAGGCAGTACCAATACCCAAAGCCACAAGCACTAGCCACACCATTCAACCCAGTCGAACCGAAGTCCAATCAAGCTGGGAAAGAGTAGGCAGAGCTAGCCGAAGCTAGCTCCACAGGTCTGGCAACATGCACAGATGGAACAACAGGTAAGAGGCACCCCCAACTCACGCGATATGAAGGGTGATGGCGAGCAAACAGGAGTAGACAAACAGAAGGTAGGCCCCACTTGCAATGGGTGAAGCCGCCAACTACAGTCCACAACTGAACCACCTAAACACCCAGACAATGCCAGTATCTCGTAGCCAATCATCTCACACCACCACAGGCAGCAATGAAAAACCACGCCAGGGGGCAAGATCTTTCAAGATCAAAGCCATCCCCACTGGGATGAGGAGGAGACACCTGTCTGAATCACAATAAATGCCGTAAGGATAAAAACTTCAAGAGAATGGTAATAAACAACATCGTAGGATTCCGACTGTAGAAACAAAAACGTAACCAGGAGGGGCTGAGTGGGCACCACCCTACCACCTGAGGAATGATACAGCTGGTATGATGAGTTGATACTTGAGAAGGTCATCAGTCTAACCCAAGGGTATTTTGTATCGTGAGAACTAAGGACTCCGTTAAAATCCAACAAGAAATATGAGCTTGATCAATCCTCTACAATCAAACGCGAAACCTGCTAGTAGACAATAGACAGGAAGCTGAAGACATTTTACCGAAAGGGGCTGGTAAGCGACCGTGATGAAGCGCTCGAAGTGCCAGCATCATGAGATAACCAGCAAGCAACTAAATGAGAAGCAAACAAGTAATCCGCCACGCAATGCCAGTAGACCTCAACACCAAGAACCCCACAATCTACTGAGCGAACTCAGATATCTCCTCCAGAATCCAAGGCATCAAGGCCCACAATGGGTGCGAAAGAAACGCTAGGGGCGAAGTGACTGCAAGGACGAGGAAAAGTACTTAGAATTCAATCTAATTTTATTTATACTAGTACCACCAATACTGGCATATGGCTAGTCTCCCCCACGCCCCATAAAACAAACTATCTAAAATACACTACTGCGGACCATTCCGCCTCACAGTCACTCCTCCCAAACATAAATCCAAAAATCACTACCTAAGTGGGCTCATCAGCGCTCGCAGTGACTCGCACTGCCCCGGATTAATGCGTCTTCCCACCTGGCTACCCAACCACCATGTCATACCCTCACCCATATCCGCCCCTATCACAATTCGGTCCACATACTCAATAAAGGAAACATACAGTCTGTCCCAACATCCTTCCGTCCTCTTGTAATGCAACCCAAGGTCCAAATATCCTTCCGCTAGTACCAGATCACAAAAGGGGTAGCAGGGTTCCTTCAGCATCCCGTTCACCTTAGCCCAACTCAAAACCACCGATGTCCATGTTGCCAGGTTTAGCTCGTCCCACTGCAGATTCTGAGGATGCCAAAATTGATCATGACATATCTGTAAGTACCGAGGGCATCTCTCGAAGTGCTCTGCAAAGGTGATGCATATCTTGGTAGCCGTAGCGGAAATGGCAGTACCACAATAGGGATACTCACATCGCCGTTGGTCAGGTAAAAAGAACTACTTCTTCGGCAGTGTCACCTCGCCTGGCAAAACGCAGCCACTACCATCATGTTTCTTCTCGCACTTGGTACAGGTCGTAGGATCTCCTATCAATACCGTCTCCCCATTTCTCTCCACCATAAATGTGCTGTCACAGGGATTACCTGCCACAACCAGCTCCCCGTTTACCATTCCAACATGGCGAGGGATTCCTAAACCTAGCCACCGATGATCCATCTACTAACGCTTCCACCTCGGGACTGCCGAATTCTTATACAAGTCTTCATCAGCAGGGCGTCCTCGAGCATTACGGGGGCACTCAGTCCAGTGGTGTCTGCCTTCCTTCCCTTCACAACTGTCATGGCCGACCATTCCCATCTCACTACGGATCCTTAACAAAATATAGGAATCCAATTGGGTTAGGCCTCGGAGGTGCCAGGGTGTTTTCGGTTCCCGGGCATAGTACTCATGCCCTTCCCTAACGTGCCAGGTCCCCCATTCTTCCTTATGCAGTTTCCTAGCCAGGGCTGTATGACCAATCCCAAAGCTAACCCCTTCCCAAAGTGGGGGGCACAAGGGGCGTCTGACACAGGCCTTAGCCTTAGCTTTCATGTCAACCATCTCATTGCCATCAATGCCCATGTGACCGGAGACCCAACCAAAGCGGACTCATGAGAATGCATTCAACAGGGGTACCATTACCTCCCACAGCTCAGCTGAGTCACCATCTGAAAACATGTTGTCAACCATGATGAGGGCCGGCACACAGTCCAAGAACATATGAACTGGTCGTCTCTTGGCTATATACTGTGCATACTGCAGGGCACACACAACAGCAAACAACTTGCATCCCACAATACTCCAAGATGGGGGAACTGAGCACCCGTCAACATGGGTCATGGTTCCTCTTTCAAATACTGCCCAGGCTATACCAGCTCCCTTAGAGCACTTGGATTCGTCTGTGTATATAACCACATCCAAGGATGTACAGAGGTCCATGTAAAGCACCCAGTGGCGTGCAGCTATTACCGCCTTGCCTTTCCCAATTGAGACAGTTGGACGACAGGTAAGCTGCTTGTCCGAAGTCTGCCGATGCGCCACCATGCCCTCCTCCTTCCGCTGTAGTCATATTTCCCCATACCATGGATGCCGGTAACAGTACCAGTAATTGATGAACCGACTATAACATCTTCATTGCAGGTATCTTCCCTGAACAGTGACAGGCCTCATTCTGAACTCAGCTAGCAGTATGTTGTTTGCCAACCTCATAGGCATTCAAAACACTGATTGGAGGCAGTCGTTAACATGGACCTGAATCTGCTTCATATATGATTCGTGGTCGGTTACAAACTCAAGTCCGTAGCAGACATCCAAAAGGTAGGCTACCTGCACCAAGCGGTAAGTCTCCCATGCCCCTAGCCCACTAACACTCCCAAACCTTCTCCCCAATGCTGAAATCCTTCTCCTAACATCTAACCCCCTTTCCAACCAATACTTTACATGAGAAGAAAAATTAAGAAATACATTAAACCTATACCCAAGAACCCATAAGTCCTCCGAAGGCAACACCATTTCTCCTAATAATTCTATTCCTTCCCATGCCTTATCTCAAAACCCAATCCACTGAGTCTTGAGGGCACTGAACCCCATTCCACTGGCTCTGGCTATGTAGTCACAGTCTGCAAATATCTCTCCCGCATGGTATCAGGCAGCCTTACTTGACTTCGCCGCTATGATAATGACCCCATTATTGATGTACAAGACTACCAACTGATGTATTCCCAGAGAATATTGCATGCGTGGCCTGAATATATCTGCCACATACTCACGGAAAAGGAATAGGGAAAGAGGTGAGCCGTGAGGTACTCCTTTACTGACATGGTAAGGGCAAGAGACTTATCCATTGAAGCGAAACCGTACCGACTGACAGGAGGCCCACCACCAGATCCATTGACAAAGGTATACAGAGCACTCCCTAGCCACCAGAAAGTCTGACAGGAGATTGACATCACTGTTATCGAATCCCCCTTCCACGTCTATTGACAAGATCAGTCTTTTGTAGCCCTCTTCATGTTGTAGGAATTCAAAGACTACCGCTATGGCATCATGAACGCCCCGCTTACATCGAGATCCAAACTTTCTTTCCTCCAGATCAAGGCAGGAGGCCAGTCTCAACAGGACAACCCATTCTGCAAATTTTGCCGGTATTGGCAGGAGGTGTATCATTCTCCAGAATTTTATGATATCGTACCTGAGTTTGTTAAGTTTGGGTTTGAGTACTACCTCAGCCTTGTGCCAGTCTGGAATATCGTGCTGCAGCCCGTAGTCCACCAGGCACCTCAATGTTGTTGTATCTCTTCATTTCAAAAACTGTAGGAAGGGATAACCAATATCATCCTCACCTGGGCCTGTATTTGTAGGGGACCTAGAAAGGGCAATTTCCATCTCTTGAGCACTGTCCATATCGATCTCAAAATCTTTCCATATGGTGGGATTGACAGGAGACAACTGCTGTGCAATTAGGTCACTAATGTCTGAATGTGTAGTAGCATAGGACCCATCTGTTCGTGCCATGAAGGGGAGGGTGCACTTAGCTTCCAACTTCCTTGCCAACCTAAAAATATCTGGGTCTTAGCTCTCGGCTATTTTTTCTCTGATATGTTTGAATCTAGCCCTTAGCAGGTATGCTCAGTACACACATCGGGTCAATTTGTAGTCCTCCGTCTGCTCCACCTTGCTTTTAGAGTATCGATGTAGCCGGGCCACATCCAACCTCATACTGTCCAACTCGGGTGTCCACCACTTGCACTGACCTCTGCCAACTGAGGCCCGTGGGAGTGCATCCACCACTCGTCTCACCCTTTCCCACAACTTTCTATCTTCCATCTCTTGCAGGGTGTCCAACAGTTTCCCAACTTTTTCCCAGACTACCTTCTTCCAGGCTGGCCTCCTACGCATGATGTTATCAGGGAGGTCGATTGCTAACTTCAGGGCTTGAGTACTATGCTCACAGCCAGCGGCGTCGAGGTATTGAGGCCTAATGTACATACCCAGTATAGGCAAAGATCGATTCTGGAAACATACTGAAAGGTTGGTACTGTTGGGGATCTATATTCATATCGCAAATTGGAGCCGTAAACCACTATTTTAGCCACCGTCCACCCATATTGTTGTGGTCTGTGTTGGGGTCCCAATCTTGGTGTCTGGCATTGAAGTCATCAAACACGATGTCTGGTTCTCCAAGTTCGTCCAACCAGCTAACAAATTAGTTCTTTGTATAACTGGGCCGGAGATTGACTCCTGTAAGTACCTTATTCACCCTCTTCTCCCAATAACCAATGCTGGCACTACTCTCTCCATGCCCTACCATCTCAAACATCCCACAAATATGGGATCTAATGAACACCTCAACACCCGACTTCTTAACAAAAGAAAACAAATCCTACCCACAAACATCTATAGGTACATGTAGCCTCTCCAGATCCACCAATGGTTCAATAATAAAAAACAAAGCAATAAAGGAAAACAAATCAAATGCCAGCGCCCAATTCCGACTACTCCTTCACACGTTTAATACCATTATCATAATAAGCATTAAAATGGGGCTTCAACTGATCCACTTAGGCAACAAGTGTCAGAGGTGTAAGGGGCACCACTATCCTGGTCCCGGGCAGTCCAAAAAGTATCTTCCCGTTAGGGTTTGGAGGTGGCTGTAGTTTTTAAAATCCCACGCACCGGCGAGGGGGAGGAGGAGGGGCATTCAGGTTCCATACCCTTGGCCTTATCTGACTTGTGACGGGGGCCTTTATCTTCCTCATCGCTGCTGATCTTGACCAGTCATGGTGTTGGTGACCTTCCACGACTGCGGCGTCGTCTCCGGGCCCTCCTCATCTGACTTTCCTGTTGTTCCGGTTCCTTAGCAGGTTCCGTCAGCGGGGCCACCCCTAGATTTAGACTTGAGGATGATGGAGCTGGGGGTGACGACCTGACTCCTGGGCACTACTCGTATCCAGTAAAATGGTCCATTCGGTCACAAAGCTAGTATTGTCTTCTAGTATGTCCACAGGCCTGGCCTACACCTCCTGGGCATCCAAGCTTGCTGCACATATGTTCCTGGGAGAAATGTACTTCAAAACAGAATCGACAGTGTGGTGGGTGACCACATGTGGCCTCAAAGTGGCCAGTCTCCAGGCACTTACCACAACCCTTTAAGGGTCTGTATTCTTCAAACACCCGAATGTTGCAGGCTTCTCCTTTGAACTAAATCTTTCCCTCGGCCAACCTTTCCCTGATGGCCTTGTTTCTTTCGACCACAAAGCGGATACCACATGTCGTAGTATTACCCTGCCTCATGGCGTGGATGGACCCCATAATATCAGGCCCGGACATCATTCCTACACCAGTGTTGGATTGCTCCAAGTCAGTGTAGAGGCCATCGAAAGCTGCGCTTCTGGTCCATCCCTCAATCCTCCATATTGACCCCCATCCTGTGTCAGCAAGCGGGATCCCAGAAACAAAGATCTTCACCTTTTCCAAGTTTCTCTGAAACTCGAACTCCGGAAGCAACAACTCTCTAAGTAGGTCAAGTCTAGCCTTATCAAGTTGGTTGCCTAATTCTGTAACAGAATGTTCTGCCAGGGTCAAAAAGATTCAACCAATCTCAGGTCGGACATGCCTGGCACGGATGTATTGGGCATTACCTCAAATCTTTTCCTGATTTGAGAAGGTCGTGTTGATCTGATTCCAAATTACCTTAATGCCCACCCCTTCTGGTAGGGCTACTTGTTTGGGAGTGGTACATCGCATAGTAATATGCCTTCTGTGGGCATCCGGGGTCGGTGACGACTGTGGTGGTGCCGGTACTGAGTTGAGTGGGTCGGAAGGTCCCTGTGGAACCTGTTGGTACTCCTGTCGCATCGGGGCTGCGGTTACCTTGATTCTGGCCATGGCCGCAGGCCCTGATTGAGCTGGCATGGTAGCAGGTGCACCAGCAACGGGAGCCAGTTCCTTTCTGTCAGTGTTCTTCCCCGGAGTCTTGGCCGGGGTCGCCATTTCCTTCTCGCTACCAGATCCGCTGGCAGCTTTTCTTCTCCTTCTGGCAGCACTGCTCAGGTGCCTACCACGTCTTCTACCCCTTCTCTTTTCTTCTTCCTCCCCATCCTCTTTATTCCAGTGCACTGACTTGCCTTCTCCCCCATGAGGCATACGTAGAGTCACACCTCCTTCACTGGAGGAGCTCCCACTGCTAGACTGGTGGGAGGAGGCTGCTAATGTGAGGCGGGCAGAGGGTGTCTGCTCTTTCTGAGCAGCGGGTGGCTTGGGCATGTATGCCATTCTTTTCACTACCTCCATGAAGGAGGCCTTAGCTGTAGGAGCCGCCATAGCAGTTTCCTTTCCCTTAACGGAGGGAGGGGGTAATATAATTTCCAACACCATAAACGGGGTATTGCCGGACATCACTGAAGAGGATCGGCGGCGAGGGGATAACTTATCTCATAGTATCTCTATCTCTTCCCCTTGCTTGCCAACAATATCTGTCAGCGCCTTCACTGCCCATTCCAGCAGGTGTACCCAGCTCTAGTAGTTCACTCCGCCCTCTGGTCCTTCACTGCCAAATGTGGTACCATTGTTCATCCAGGTCTAGACATCTTGCACAGTGTCATCCTCAATTGACCCGGATTCAGAGGAGAGGAGGGGCAGAGTGTTGCCAGAGCGGATGTCCTCCAACCCTTCTAACATGGGTCAAATTATACTACCTGAGCGGGGCCCTGGACAGGGAGTCCTGCCTGCATTAAGCATCTCGCATACTCCTGCCATAATTGAATCCACCTGTACCACAGCACCATCGGCTTCCCCACATTGGGTATTGGGAAGTTGAACTTCCAATGGTGTTTAGGCGTCATGCAAGGCTTCCCAAGAGCTAAATAGCAGTACTTCCGGCAAGGTCCATTCTCTATCAAGGTGCAGTAGTGATGATGCCATTGCCGGAGAGAGGGTGTGGATGCTATCGCCCAGTCCAGTCGCTTTGGAGTTATGTCCTTCTTCTAAATTGATGGGAGTGTCCTGCGCCAACACCTCCGAGGTAGGCAGGACATCTTCGGTTACCAGTGGAGATGTGGGTGGTGGTGTAGCCTCAATGGTTGATGGGAGACCCATAGGTGGAGGAACGGCCAGGCACCTGTGATGTACATCAAGGGGCAGGCCAGGTAGGGCAGGAACGATCTGCTTTTTTCAGCCTTCATCAACATTGATCACCCTCAAGAATTGTGGCCCCAGAGCTAGTGCGGCGGATCGTTTGGCGGAAGATGCTGACTGCATACGGTGTCGCCTCCCAGCAGTAGCGGGGTTGTAATCCTCATCCTTAGGGTCATCTAATCTGAACCTCGGGGTCTCGTAAAGAGGCCTTTCTCCAGATGACATCCCATCCAGAAAGGAAGTAGTGAAGGAGTCAGCCTTGCGTACAAGGGCCTGGGGGAGGAAACTGGGCATCTTGCTTTGGACGGCCTAGCAAGGGGAGGAGTAGCAGACCATGAACTTGCCTCAACCGTAGCTGCAGTTGAGTCATTTTTGGTCAGTAGCATAGAGGATTTAGTGATGATGGCCTGAGAGTCTTTGGGGGGAGAGGGTGTTAGAGCTGGAGAGTACTCTGAACTATGATCAGAGTTGACCCGAATGAAGAGTCCTGTGGTGGTGTTCTTGTTCAAGCCATATGTGGCTGAACAGCCTCTCCCAATTAGGAAACCCTTTACTAAAACCTCCACTTCTTTCAACATGGCAACGGTCACATCAGCGACCGTTTGCCGAACCAAGTCATCAAACTGCGGGTTTACCATGTTCTGACACCCTTGATAGTAGTGAAACTATAGGAATTTAAAGTTTCCCTTGGGTGTAACATATGACCGTGTAATTGTAGGGATAAGGACACGGTCGGCCGCAGTAGTAGGCGCAAGAAACAAGGCCACACAGGCTGTCTCAAGCGAGGAGGAAGGGTTGGAGCCGAACCAAACAGGGGACGATATCCTCGAAGGAGGGGGAGTATCTGTGGAACAGGAGGCTGTCGAAGACGCCATCCTCGTCCAAACTATACTCAGTGATTACTGGGACCAGGCCATGGATATCTCACACTGAAGTATCTTCTAAGCGAGAACAACTACTTCTACCCGACCGCCCGAAACGAAAATCACAAACAAGTACCAGTAGATGCAGTATTTATCGTAAGCGAAATAACGTAACGTATTGGTTATGCTCACTTCTGACACGGACTGCAAGGACAAGGAAAAGTACTTAGAACAAAGCGTGAAGAGCCTATCCTCCTCGGCCGTACCAGCCTCCTTATGTAGTACTCTTCCCACCCTAAGTCATGTGACCTAAAGTAGTCACATGCTCAAAAGTAAATCCTAACAAACTAATCATGTGACCAAAGTGGTCACATGTTCAAAACACATGACCTCGTAATAAGGTCACGTGCAAAAACTCATAAACTAATCATAACGCAATAAACAAGTCATATGACCCCAGATGGTCACATGCGCAAAACCCATGACCTTATAACGAGGTTATGTGTGAAATATAAATTATATGCACAAGGTATACCCGCAAGGTACACTTGTAAGGCCTACTCGCCAGGCATACATTCCATGACTCATAATCGAGTCACATGTGAAACATAATAAATCATAACATAATAAGTCATATGACCCAAGTGAGTCATATGCGTGAAACAATAACATACCTAAGACTTATAATCATGAGTCATGTGAAAACCTTTTCAGTGCCAAGCCACCTTCGTGACAGAAATCTACGACTGGATATCTGCTTCAGATTAGATCTGCTGTAATCTACTAGCATTTGAAAAGACAACCGATCACTGCAACCAGTATGGTAGATGCAGAGTTCATTGCAAGTCCTACAGCAATCCAAGAGCTTCCTTGGTTCAGACAGCTAGTGATAGAGGTTACAAAGACACTCCTACCCCTGAGTATACTGTATATTGATACTCAGGCTTCTCACCATACCTTTAAAGATACTGTATACAAACTACATTCAAGACACATATGTGTTCAAGTACATAAGATAAGAGAGGTCATTGAGGATGGAAAGAAGGTCATAATGGAGTATTGTGGGACTAGAGATATGGCAGGGGATGGGCTGATGAAACTGCTTATGGGAGAGAGTTATCAGAGGTATATTTCTATGTGTAGACTATGTTAAATGTCCGAATTGGAATAGTGGAGTTTAGATATAAACTCTTGTTTTTTGTAGCTTGCTCTAGTTTGAGAGATATGAGGGTACACCAGTAGGAGAAGTGTTAACACAGGAGTGTATGTAGTATTGGGGCTAAGCTTATAGCCATTAGGGTTACAGGTTGGAAAGACGTAACCAGCAGTAGCTTGGCACACACATGTATTTCACCTTAAGTAGTAGTAGTGGTGTAGTTAGGAAATACAAGAAGAAAGTTCCTTCCTCTCTATACATTAGTGCCTACATCAAGCTTGCGAGTCATAAGGGTTTATTGTTACATGATAACTCACAGTTGTGAGTCATATGATGTTATGATTTTTACACGTAACTTATAATTATGAATCATGAGTTTTGTACATGTGACACTTTTTAAGCATATATGACTTGTTATGAGGTTTATGATTGGTTTAGTTATATTATGCAGTTGACTCATACTAGTCCAATGAGGATTTCACATAACTCACAGTTGTGAGTCATAGGAGATGGTGATGCAAAGGTATGAGTCACCTAGGATTAGGATTAGGTGAGGTGTCTGTATAAATAGCGAGGTCGAGAGACTTTTAGTACAGCATGCTCCGTCGCTCTTATTTTCCTCCCACATAGTTTGGCAACACCATGTCAACTATCATAGGCCCTCCCACTCCCCTCTGCCCCCTCGATGGTTCCTGCCTAAGGGCACGGTTAACTCTACCATCCTCTCCCGCTTTGGCCTCGCTTGTCTCTTGTCTGCTTGATGGGGGAGTTATCTGGGCTCGCCCAGTAGTCCTGTCTTGCTAATAGGGGCTCGCTTAGCTTTGGCACGGTCGGCTTCCTCTCTTCGCTTCCGGACGGCACTGGCAGTGGTGGACGTCCTTCTCCCCACTTGTACGATCCCTGTTGGGGAACACCTCGGCTAGTAACTTCGGGGTCTGTCTCGTGGTGAGATTTGACCATGCCCTCCTAGTCGCTCGGTTCAAGTTTGGTTGCCTTCTTCACCTCACTCTTCCATCTCCCTACCGCCGGGGGGATCCCTTCCACTAAGTGACGTTATCTCTCGGAGAACAAGAGACTACATGAGAGATGCGGTAATATGTCGGTTCGGTCTACGGTCGGGTTTGCACTGGAGCCTTTGGTCCTACCTCGACTTTCCACTTCGGTTACGTCGGCTCACACCCTACTGCCTTCCCTCCTTGGCTGGTACCCTACTACCTCCTTTCTTTGGCTGGAATCCTACTGCTGGGCGGTACCCCTTCTGCCAAACATCCATTCCTTGGGCCTGGCACCGTGGCCCCTGTTCTCGATTGACGGGTCATGGTATTGCACTACTTCTGTGGCTTAGCTGGTTGGAGGCGGTTCTTTAAATAACGGCAAATCTGGTGGTACGGTGGGCAGTGGTTATTTTCTTTTGTAGCCCTATGGGTCTTGTAGTTTACGGGATGGAGTTTTTCCTTATGCTTTCCTGCCTAGCTTGTTTGGTTTTCTTCCTGTTGGCTACGTGTAGTTAGTGGGTGGGGTTTTCTTTCAGGCGAGGAATCTTCTTGGGCTTTTGGTTGGCTTCTAGGCGAGACCCTTTAGCGTTCAAGTCGTGAGGCCTGCGGGCTGGGCACCTGAGCTGGTCGCCCTTGGAGTGTGTACGGTTGGGCCCATACCAGAGGGTCTTGGGGGTATGGGTTTTCTCTTGGTCCGGGGTGGAGGGGTTTTCTTAACGCTATAGCTAGCACTGCATGCGATGTTCTTGTACCTTAAACAAGTAACTAAATGATTGTTTTTTTTAAAAAAAAAAAAGACCTTTGGTATACATCATGGAGAGGATAATCGCAAATCGCCTCTCACCCTTGGCTAGGTCATTGGGCCTGCTACACCCCCATCAATGTGGCTTCCTTCCGGGACTTAGCACCTTCAATGCCTGTGCGACACTGGTTCACGAAGTCCAAACACTGCAACGGCCCCAGTTGGTTGTGTCCACCTTGTTCCTTGATATAAAGGGAGGCTTTGACAATGTCTCCCCTCATGACCTCTTCCATATGCTGCGTTCAAAGGGTATACCGCCATACCTCTGCTCCAGGGTTAGGTCCTTCCTGACAGGAAGGCAATGCGATCTTGTTTTCCAGGGATCGCCCAGGGTTTTCAAACCCATTCAGGTTGGCACTCCACAAGGCTCGCCAATATCACCTCTTCTGTTTGTTATCTATGTCTCGTCCCTCCACTTCCCGGTACCGCGTGGGTTAATCCTGTCCTATGTGGATGACTTTACGGTGACTGTTGCCTCCAACTCCTACAGGAGGAATGTCCAACGCCTCCAACATCTAGTGAAGATGTTGACTCAAAGGGGTAGGCGTCTTGGGGTCTCCTTCTCTGTACCCAAAACTGAACTCATGCACTGGAGGACGCTAAGACAAAGGTACCTCACATCCACTCTCCCAATCATTATTGATGAACTCCTGTTCTGTCCCTCTGGGATGGTCTGTCGGCTCAGTCACTGGTTTGAGCAGGCCTCTTGTTCTCTCTGGTGGGCTGCCAGCACCCACTTCTCAAAACATTTGGCACTTGCCCAGGGTGCCTTCTCCATGCTTAAAATGCTATTGGGTCCCGGGAAGGGGCTCGCGCCTATCCTCTGCCATAGGCTGGCGTCATCCCTCCTCGCACCCATACTCCTCTTCGGAGCAGATCTCTTCTCACCTTCTGCAACAATGACCGACCGGCTCGCTATCTTTTGGAGACAGGTTCAGCATTAGATCACCAATGGCTTCTCCAAAACCCCTACCGGTATTCTCCCATACGAGTCGGCCCTTCCCCCGATACAATGCCTTATTGAACACCGATAGCACCTGGCGGCGCTGAGGATGGTGTGCCTCCTCCTGGAAAGAAACCCAGCAACTGCACAGCTGCACTGCTCCTTCCCTACAACCTCTTGCTACCGCTCCCCAGAGGACTACTGCACCTTGACGGTGGGGCTTACGCCGGACTACAGGCCCCTGAATTGGAAAACCCACGAGCCATCCCCTCCGGTAAGGAGGTATCTCCCACTTGAGGCAATAGCCCACCGTGTGGGCAAGCTTGTCAGTCATCTTTCCTGGGTCCCACCAGCGTCGCCTGCCCTCCTCCCTGAGCCCTTGTCCCCTGCCGCCCCTGGCAATCCTCCTTTTCCAGCCCTCAAGAAATGCTGTCGTCAGTTCCTCCTAAACACTTGGACCAAACAATATCCACCACTACCCCGATACGTCTACTTATCCACTCTGTCGCCTCATCCCTTCATAGGCTTGGGGAAATTCATAGCGGGCAGGATCCACCAGATGAGGTCAGGAAAGTGCTACCTGGCTGGCTACCGCTCATGGAGAGATCTGAATGCCCTCGACACGTGCCCCTACTGCGAGGAGGAGCCTGAGTTCTTCCACCATGCCATTCTTGAATGCCCCTCGCCTAAAAGAGCCAGAGACACCCACCTCCTGGGAGTCGAGTGCCTTGACGAAGGGGAACCCATCTGGACATCGCCGGAACTGCTTCACGGCCTATCCGCCTACATAACTGCCACCTTGGTTGGCTTCCCCCCGGACATGCCTGCACTTAGAGACCCCCCCCCAGGGCCTGACTAGTCGAAAGCCCCACTTCCTTACTTGGTTCCTCGCCCTCGGCCTAAGCAGTTGGTGAAAGAATACCCCTTTGGTTTCCTTGCTTGTAGGATTTCTTTATGTTTAGTTTGAATGTTTCCTTTTATAGTTAGCTGTTTATGCGCGTTGCGATATGGGCTGTTCGCACTTATTGGAGGCAATAGTTTGGTTTCGCTTGTTTTTATTTACTTTGGGATTAAGGTCTTGTTTACACCATAGCTACCGCTGCATGCGAGTTCTCGTACCTAAACAATGAATACATGATTATAAAAAAAAAAAAAAAAAAAAAAGACCCTTGGTACAGCATGCTCCGTGCCCTCTTCTTCCCCCCCTCCTACATTTTACTTCTGCTCTCAACACCATCTGCATCTGGTGAACAAGCCTCTCGAACCTAAAAATTCCTCCTAGCCTACGCCTAGGGACTATCTCCCCTTACTAGGCAATAGACCCCTCCACTCACTCACGTTCCGGCATGCCTGTCTCTGACCAGGGCACTGCCTCCCACCCTCCCTCCTGACGGTCGTCGGCTGCCCCGATCCTCCCTATTCACGAGAACCTAGCCAGGCTAATCCCCTTCGCAAGAGCTCTGCTAGACTGGCCCCTCGAAAGCCTACCCTCCATCTCCCGTCAGGAGGTGCTGGAACTCTCTACCTGGGAATACTACCTGCTTCTCCTCGTCTCCTCTCTCATGCAAGGCATGTTCGCCCTCTCCCGAACCGTCGATGAGCTCAATACGAGAATTCACGACCTATCATCCCAAGTTGCCAACACACTGCCTTCCAACAACACCCTAGTCAACACCACCAACATTTCGGCGAACTCCGTGGCCTCCCTCCCTGGATCCATCAGGGATCTGTCCACTAGGTTGGTGGCAAACCCTGCTCCTCCACTCCAACCACCTGTGTTGGCCCTCACTGCCCCACTCCATCGGCCTTCCCAAAAGGGTAAAGAGCCAGCCACTAACACCCCTGCTCCCATGCTTCCTGAGGTGCTACCCTCGGGATACCCGGCGTTCTATAACCCTGATCTCCCCAGTTATGACACGGCGATAGGCAAGTATCGGGGAAACCCTGCTGCCTACACGGCCAAATATCCCCGGACATGGGAAGCGCAGCAATGGAGGGACAGCCAGTACCCTGACCCGGCTGAATTCCTTCCCGGCATCCCTAACCCAGATGACCCCTCACCTGGCAAGACCAGAACATCCTATTCTGAGGCCGTATCCTCAGGGCCCTCAAGGGCCAAGAAGAAACAAGGTGGCTCAGCCCCCTCAGCAGCACAAGTCGCAAAAACAGTCGCCAGGCTGGCTAGTCTTCCCGCTCCTAGGCCACTGCTCGCTGCTGAGAGAAGGTTCTTCGCCCCTCGATCTCTCGCTGCTCACCACACCCTGAGCAGAGAAATAGCGGCTTCCTTCCCTTACACTATGGCAACGGTCCTTAAAGAGGCCAACTGCTCCCTTCCTAAAGCCTTTATAGCCAAAGTCAACGATTGCGGTACGGTGACTCTCTTTGTCCTCGACCCTCACACTCCGGCCACCGCATATGCACCATGCTACGAAGCCCTCTCCTCCTGTCTTAATAAAGCCTACCCAGTGGGTGATAATACCTACCTCTGCTTCCATCCTGCCCCCAACGAGGTGCAGCTAGTGGTCCACTCCCTCCCCGTCTCATTCCTTCCTGATGATCAAGAGGCCATGCTAGGGACCCTAATTGAAACTATTCTAAATGTCAAGGAAGTACGGATCCTCTCAGCACGTTTCCTTGTTTAAGACGAGGAGATTCGCCTCTTCCAGGTAAAAACCTCATGCATGGTCATGGTCGCGCCCTCGGATGTGTACAAGATGGTGGACAGGACTGTCCTCAATGCTTCACGTTGCCAGATTGAACGAGCCTTCTCTGCGAACAAATTCACTCAATACAAGAATTGCTGGAGTTACGACCACCAAGCACTCAGATGCAAGACAGACTACCCGGTCTGCCCAATATGCGCACTGAGCCCTACAAAGGCGACTCACCGCTGCCAGAACCCGACATGCCCCAAAGGTGGCAACCTCAAACCAGTGGCAAACTGTTGCCCTACCTCTGTCCCCTTCTGTACCAATTGCTCCTCCGCTCACTCTGCCTTCGATCAGTCATGCACCCAATGACCAAAGCCCCCTCCCCTGTCCACCTCCGAGTCTCCTCCCCCAGGGGAAGAAATGGATATGCAGGATGATGGAGGAGAGGGTCATTCCTCAACACCACTTCGGCTCCAGAACCTTGCTCCTTCCGTGGACTTGGGAGATGGCCTCGCCACCAGAGCCCCTCCTAACCTCCCTTTCTCGACCCCGTTCCGAAGACCTGGAAGTGTCTTCCCAGTCCCAAGCACCCCATCATGCCTCCAAGGAACTGACCCCTCCTGTACCTAGGAGGACGTCACTCCCACCCCAGTCCCCAAACCACTAGCGGGTTCGTCCCGTTAATGCGAGACAACCCCTCTACTCCCCCTCCTTTCCTGGTTTCTACTACTCCTCTACAGAGTACTAGCTCTTTTTCCCTCGTTCAACACAACTGCATGGGTAGCTGGAATGTATTTCTCTCACTCTTTAATGCTTTGGTTGCTTTGTCCTCCCCTCCTGTGCTTGTTGCACTTCAAGACTCTTCTTTTTTTTGTGGAAAACTCCCCCAGTTCACTGGCTTCAAGTTCTTTTCTCCCCCGATGGCTCTAGGGGAGAAGCCATGGGTGGCAGTGTTTGCACTACACTCCTGTTTTGATGTTGTTTCTTTAGTTCCTGTGTTTTTCAACAACCCTGCCCTGATAGCAGTGGATGTCTACACCCTGTCTTGTTTGTTTGGCTCCTCCCATGAGAGGGACCGTCTGGTTAATCTTTATTCTATTTGGACGACATTGTCGCTTTACAGACTGCTCTGTTTCCCCAGAGGAAGCTTACCCTGTTCATGACTTCCCCACCCTCATGGTGGGCGATTTCAATATCCACCACCCCCAATAGGATCCCAACCGGCACCTACAGAAAGGGGAATTCCGAACCTCCACTCCATATGCGGAACTATCACAGAAACGATGCTTCTCCCTCCTGAATACTCCCGGAGTTTTTACTTGATTCTCACTGGGCCAAGATCATGCGCCATCTGTACTTGACTTGGCATTCATAAACCAGCACCTTGCGCCTTTCGTGGAAACATGGGATGCGTCCCTCCAGTCTACAGGGTCAGACCATGTCCTGATATCCATAACGTTGACGTCTCCACTTCTCTCCCCCCCTCAGCCTACACCTCATTGGAAAGCTACCAACTGAACCAAGGTCCTGGAAGACCTCGACTCCCTAAAGATTCCGCTGCCCCCACCCCTCCCGACTCAGCAAGCACTTAGCACATGGCTCGATATCAACCTTGGCAGGATAAGGTTTGTCTTGGCTAGACATACACCAATGAAAAAGCCCTCCATAAGATCAAAGCCTTGGTGGTCTGACACCTTGTCTGACTTGAGGAAAGTCCACCATTCTCGTGCCCAAGAGGACCATACATCCCTTTCGAATGGAACTCAGGCCTCTGCTCACTCGGTAAAGAATGCCTATTTCAAGGCTATCAAGAAGGCTAAAAAGGAGCACTGGTCACGTTTCCTTGAGAGTGCTACCCCCCAAAATGTGTGGACGGCCAAGAAGTTCGCCTTCGGAAAACCCCCGGAATGTTTCCCGTCCCTTCCACAGGCAACCTCACCCATGGAGCTGAACAATGCCCTGCTTTCTCACTTTTTACCTCCTAAGCCTCCCGCGTTCTGCCCGCCTATTCTTAGGGCCTTCAAAGATGCACCCCCCCTGTTTGAGGAAGAGATAGCAGCGGCTCTCAGCCAATCCTCATCCTCCTCAGCCCCTTATCCTGACCTTTTTCCATACTCTGTCTGGAAAAAGGTTAATATATCCTGTCCTTCTCTGCTAGTTAAACTCCTCTCTCCACTGGTCTCGTTCGGTTTCCACCCGTCATCGCTTAAGATGGCAAATGGCATAGTGCTAGACAAACCAGGCAAGTCCTCTTATGACACCCCTTCTTCCTTCAGGATAATTCTCCTCCTTGAAAAGGTCTCCAAGATACTGGAGAGGATAATCGCAAACCCCCTCTCACCCCTGGCTAGATCCCTGGGCCTGCTCCACCCCCACAATGTGGCTCCCTTCCAGGGCTTAGCACCTTCGATGCCTGCGTGACTCTGACTCATGAAGTTTAAATGCTGTAATGTCCCCAGTTGGTTGCGTCTACCTTGTTCCTTGATATGAAGGGAGGATTGGACAATGTCTCCACAAACAACCTCTTCCATATGCTGCGATCGAAGGGCATACCTCCATACCTCTGCTCCTGAGTTAGATCCTTCTTGACAGGAAGGCAGTGCCGTCTTGTCTTCCAGGTATTGCCCAGGGTTTTCAAACTAGTTCAGGTTGGCACCCCACAGGGCTCACCAATATTACCTCTTCTGTTCATCATCTATGTCTCGTCCCTCCACTTTCCGGTACCACACGGGTTGATCCTGTCCTATGTCGACGATGTTACAATGACTATTGACTCCAACTCCTATAGAAGGAATGTCCAGTGCCTCCAACATCTAGTTAAGATGTTGACTCAAAGGGGCAAGAGTCTTGGGGTCTCCTTCTCTGTACCCAAAACTGAAATAATGCACTGGAGTACGCCCAGACAAAGGGACCTCGCATCCAATCTCCCCATCGTTATTGATGGACTCCTTTTTCGCCCCTCAGGAGTGGTCCGGTGGCTCGGCCATTGGTTTGAGCCTGCCTCTTGTTCCCTCCGGTGGGCTACTAACACCAACTTCTCGAAACGCCTTGCACTTGCCCAAGGTGCCTTCTCCATGCTTAAAAGGCTATCGGGTCCCAGTAAGGGGCTCGCCCGCTTCCTCTGCCACAGGCTAGCATCCTCCCTCCTCGCGTCCATACTCCTCTTTAGTGCAGATCTGTTCTCACCATCAGCCACCATGACAGACTGGCTTGCTGTCTTTTGGAGACAGGTGCAGCGATGGATCACCAACTGTTTCTCAGAGATGCCTACCGGCATCCTCCCCTGCAAGTCGGCCCTTCCACAAATACAATGCCTTATTGAACACCGTTAGTGCCTTGTGGCACTGAGGATGGTTTGCCTCTCCCCGGAAAGAAATCCGGCCACAGCGCGACTGCACTACTCCTTCCCTGCAACCTGCTACTACCGCTCCCCAGAGGACCACCGTGCCTTGATGGTATGGCTTACGCTAGGCTACAGGCGCCTGAATTGGAAAACCCCCGAGCCATCCCCTCCAGTACGGAGGCATCTCCCACTTGATGCAATAGCCCACCGTGTGGACAAGCTTGTTGGTCATCTCTCTCGTGTCCCTCCACCGTTACCTGCCCTCTTCTCTGAGCCCCTGCCCCCAGTGGCCCCTGGCGACCCCCCATTCCAAGCCCTCAAGAGAGGCTACTGTCAGTTCCTCCTAAATGTGTGGACCCAACAGTATTCACCACCACCCCGATATGCCTACTCACCCTCGCTGTTACCCCACCTCTTTATGGAATTAGGGAAATTCATAGCGGGCAGAATCCACCAGATAAGGTCAGGAAAGAGCTACCTGGCCGGCCACTACTCCTGGAGAGACCCGAATGCCCCGGACACGTGCCCCTACTGTGAGGAGGAGTCTGAGTCTTTCCACCACGCAATTCTCGACTGCCCCTCCTACAGCAGAGCCAGCGATGTCCACCACCCGGGAGTCGAGTGCCTGGACGAAGGGGAACTCATCTTGATATCACCGGAACTGCTTCACTGCCTATCCGCCTACTTCTCGGCCACTTCAGTCGGCTTCCCCCCAGTCATGCCGGTATTCAGAGATCCCTCCTCTGGAGCCCGTCTCGTCGGGCGTCCCACTTCCCCACTCAGCCCATCACCCTTGGTTTGAGCCGTGGAGCAAAAGGTACACTTGTTTGGTTTCCTTGCTTGTAGGATTTCTTCATGTTTTAGTTTGAATATTTCCCTTTATTTTTAACTGTTTATGTGCTTTGCGATATGGGTTGTTCGCACTTATTGGAGGCACTGGTTTGGTTTCTTTTATTTTGGTTTGACTTGGAATTAAGGTTTTGTTTACGCCATAGTTACCGCTGCATGTGAGTTCTTGTACCTAAAGAATGAATACATGATAATAATAATAAAAAAAAGGACCTCCGATACAGACTCCTCATATAACCACTTAAGTTCATTCCTATACTACAAGTCAAATCAATAATTTCTACACAATTGTGTAATGTTATATGAGAAATAGGTCTTACTTACAAGAAGTAATGCCAATACAATATTATCCTCGCTATCAGAAGTGATAGTGACCATAGGAACTTTCTAAACTGTGGAGATATTAGGGAAATAGAAGGTGTAATGTCGTTACCTCTTGAAGAGCTAAGTACCGAAGAGTATAATCATTACACATAGCCTCTATGACTTCTAAACAGGTCATGTGTATGAAATCCAAGTAAGCCTTACAAGGCTTGCTACTATCCAACTAACAATCCTCATAAAACCAACAATTGTAATTTAAAATCTAAGGTATGTGCAAAACCCACATGACCCCAAAACAGGTTATGTGAATGAACAACAATTATAACATTATACAACTCAGATGAGTCGTTAGTTAAAACTGTATTCCACATGATTCCTAAATAGGTCATATGTATCAACAACAATCATAACATATATAATCCTTTACAAACTGTTCTGTGTTTGTAATATTGCTCCTTTTCTATAGTTTTAACACTAAAGCCATACTTTATTGAATTTTATAAATATTATGATCTTAATAGCAATGTCAACTATATGGACATAATAGTAAGTAGATATTACAAGTATATTTCTAGTGAGAAGATTAAAGGTATGAAGGCAAATTGGTAGAAATTCTTTTTCATAATTCCTGTAAATAAAGTAGGTAGTAATATCCATATATATAGGTTTACATCTTTTAAATATATCTCATATAGTAGAAAAATATTATAAGAAAAAATATAAGTGCAACTTGTAAAACTGTAATACAGCCACTAGATAAAAGTCTTGGTAATGCTAAGTCAGTAGTTATTAAGCAATATTATAAAAGTGAAGCGCATAGATATTGGACTTGTAGAACATAACACACAGCAAAATGCCATGCAAGAATTCCGTTTTGCACTACAAGCCCAAGACTGCCTGAAGAGAAATGTCCAATGTCGAAAAAAGCATGATAATCACCTTTTTCCTTGTCTATGAAAAGATATTTGATTGTTGGGACACTGGTTAATTGTCCCTGGTCAACCGTTCTCAACTTCCTTGCCCGAGCATGCAATTAAGGTCATATAGAGAATATCCCCTACTCCGGAAGACCAATCATCCTGAGCCAGCGGGAGTGCCGAGCTATTGTGTATGCAGCTACCAAGGACTGGGGCATGACACCACTAGAACTCCAGAATTGCCATGTACTCCATATTTCAATCTGAACGATTGATAGGGTTTTGCTCGAAGCCAATATTAAAAAATGACTTGCACAAACCTGCCCTCGGCTGACTACTGTGCACGCCAAGAAGGGGTTAGACTGAGCTCTTGCCTGGAAGGATTGGACAGCCAAGGATTTTGAGGGCATCCTCCACAGTTATGAGTGTATGGTTCAGATGTCAGCCAACCTAGCTCAGAAATAGGTTTTCCATACCCCAGAAGAGAAGTGGCTTACCAACTGTTTCAAGCCACGGGAAAAAGCCAATGAGGTTAGGTTGATGGTATGGGGATGCTTTTGGGGTGGGCACCAGGACCCTTTGGTTCCTATCTTGGAAAGTACAGTAGACCGTTGGGTTTACATTGTACTATTGGATAGGCACCTCCCACCAGTCATGCAGGACATCGCGCAGGAGGTTGGGGACCCTGTCTTCTAGCAGGACAATACTCGCATTCCCATGACAAAGGACCCTTGCGAGTGGTTTGCTTATAACAGAATTAACCTTGAGGATCACCCACTGTTATCACCAGATTTTAATCTAATTGAGCACTCCTGGGTGGAGCTCAAACGACATCTCTATATCCAATACTCAGATATCCTGGATACCAGAGGTGGCCCTAACAGGATCCGGGAACAGCTGGCAGAAGTGCTACCAATTGTTTGGACAACTATTCCCAATTCCTTTTTTGAAAAGCTCTGGCACTCTATGCCTTCCAGAGTTGCCACCGTTATTGATACTAAAGGCTGGTATACCAGATACTACCGTGGTGGACTTTTAATTTTTGAGTTTTAATGTTTAGTTTTAGTATTAAACTATTAATTGTAAATTTTTAAATTTTATCTAATGGCTTTCTTTATGATTTCAGGGCGGTTGGATGCGAGGGGGTGGACGGCATTACATGATTTAGAGCAGCACATATTGTCTCATATTACGCCATCACCCAGACTTTTGTCTAGTGGCTGTACAAGTAGAAAAAAAAAAAGAGTAAACATGTTTAACTCGGAGATTCTGCCAAGAAAATCTCATAAAACATATATGAATTTGAAAGAATATGAGGGAAATTACAGTATATCTGCAGAAATACTAGTAATCATACAGGTAAAGTTTAAAAAAATACCAAGGATACTGAAATCTCCTGTAATCAAAGAAGAAAACACATGCATAATCCCTTATTATTATCATGAAATATAAATGAAGTAGTATAAAGTATATTCAAACTATAGTAATGTAGGTAGTGTGTTTGCTGAAACACTGACCAAGTAAGAGAAAATATGTACTATTATCAAAGAAAATATACATATAAAACAAATCAAGAATTTTAACAACAGTATTATAGGTATTCCTATCTCTGAGATTCATATTTTTAACTCCTACCCGGACACTTGACTTGGAGAGGTTCAGAAGCTTTAATATTTTACCATATCCCACCACAGTGTGTTTATATAAGGCATTGATTTCCTTTTCTTGTATCTGAGAATTTGGGAGTCGAGTTGTAAGAGAAGTGATCATTTATTGCAGTGTTGCCAAGCAGGGATACGTAATCTTTTCGGAAACGACTATATCCAGAAACTGATAAATTTTATCTGAAAAGAAAAAAACACTCCAATACGTACAAGTTTCATACTGGTACCGTTACCCCTCTAACACGAGTCCCCGCCACAACTCCTTACAGAGACCACCTCGACAACAACTGAACCCCGCCCTACCAACCAACCAACTCACACGTTATCCATCCATCCATCCCACTCCACAAACATCACACCCCGAGCAAGCACGTGTGACGGAGCCATGAAGGTCAGAATAAGGAAATGGAACGCGGTAGCCAGCTGGCGTTGGGATGTCCCTGAAGATGACGTCTGCGGAATCTGTCGCGTCCAGTTCGACGGAACATGTCCGAATTGCCGATTTCCCGGAGACGATTGTCCACTACGTTGTTTATCTTTTCTTTTCTTTCCTCCTTACTACCGGTATTTAAGCTAACTAATAGGAAAAACTTCTAGTGGTCGGGAAATGCGGACATTCATTTCACTTGGTTGGTAGCGCTTTTTTGCTTGTTTATTCGTTCAGGGGAATCAGTGGTTCAACGGGGACAAAGGACGATGCTAACATCCCCGGTGGGGGGCAACAGCACTGCGTAAACGACTGGATCCAGACGGAAAGCTCGAGAGGCCTCTGTCCCATGTGCCGGCAGAAATTTGAATTCGTCGCCGAGTAATGGCTACATAAGATGAGCGTATAAGGGTTGATTGAGTCGTGCCAAATCAAGCCAAGTGAGGTCAGGCCGGGGGGGGGAGGCGTTCTGGTCAGATCATTCGGAGTGAAAACTCGCTAGGGTTCATGTGGTTATGCCATCAAGTTCTTTTAATCCTCGTTCGCACAATATAATTCCTAATTCTTACTCAAAATTCTAATCTGGCAACGTGGAGTCAAGAGCATTCGCCAAGCCAGTTCAAAATCGTATCATACCTGTACTCGTACTATCGTGCCGGTATTCGCGTCGCGTCACGCACCGTGGAGGAACACGTGATCTGAGCCTCAACCTCACTCCAGCAACGAGTAACCTCAAATGTCCGAACCCCTCCAACTTAAGGCAAGGCTATCATACAATACCGTACCTTCCGTCATCATACCTCAACGTCCACCGCCACAACTACCCAACCTTCACAGAATACAATACCGGTACAATACACACGACCACGAGAAGCACAACAAAAACTAAAGAGAAACCACAACCCCCAAAAAAAAACCCAAAAATGACAAGCTCTCGCCCCCCCCACGCCCACCGCTTCTCCCCCTCCCCCTCCCAACACCCATACCTCTCCTCCACACCCCCAACCTCAACCCCACAACCACCCGCCGCTCCTACCCTCCCTCACTCCAGCACCCCACAACCCCAATCCACCCCCCAAACCCTAGCCCCCTTCTTCACGCTGATCTCCAACCCGAGCAGCACAGCTCACAAGCACCCGGTAGTCCACTACGTCTTCTCGGACGATGAGTTCGACCCCATCCCCCCCGGCGCCAGCGGTAAAGGGCAAGAGCAAGAGCGGGAGCAGGAGCGACAGCAGGAGCGCGTGGTGGTGGTTGACATGAACGCGGACGGGGAAACGGTCGCAGCTGCTCACAGCTTGTCCGCTGACTGGCAGGTCGTTGGCGCTAATGTTGCCAGTGCTCCGCAGTGGATGGCCGGAGATGAGGATGGGGGTGGTGGTGGTGGTGCGGGTGCAAGCGGGAGCAGTGGGGGGTTGATGATGACTATTTGCGGGTTGGAGGCGCCAAAGATTGGGTCGATGGGGGCTGCCGTGACGGCTTCTGGGACCACGGGAAGAGGTGGAGGAGGAGGGAAAGAGACCCTTTATGAGCTTGCGGAGATGTACCATGAAAGGTTCGTTCCTACTCACCACCTACTTGTTTGCGTTGCCCTCCGAGCGCTGGCTAATGCTAACGACGGGCGCCATGCTGCTAGAATGGCAGAAATCAAAAGCGTAATCGAATACGCCGGGGGGTCCACCAGCGCCAGTGCCAGTGCCGAGCCGGAGCCTTGAATCTCCACCCCCCCCCAATGATATCTCTCCTATTACCGTTACTCTGCTTTCATTACCGTAAAGGCGCCATACCGAGGAGGGGGGATCCTTGCTCTCTTATCTATCATACCATCTCCACTTACTTGCTCATCTTATCTTATCCTTATCGTGGGCGTTCAATGGCTGGATTTGCTTTTTTTCCTGTCGGAGTTTATTTTTTCCTCTTCCCTTTTTTTCTTAGTGAGCCGTCGTCATGTTGTTCACCGCACCCCGAACCAGAATGCCTCTTTTTCCTCTACTTGATATCAACAAGGAATGTCTCAGAAAGTCATGAATAGGTGAGGGAAATGAATTACTATCTACCTATCTCTGTCTAGTCAAATACAAATCACAATGGAACAATCTGGACAGTAAGGAATTGGAAGAATTAAACTATTTCTAGGGCTTGCATTGTCAGAAGTTGAAGTAGATAATTTATTGTATAAAATAAAAGGTATTAAGACTTTTGTACAGCTAAACTAATAGGGTTATTATGATAATTACTGTGGATATAAAACTTAATGTAGTGAATTTTATCTTGTTTTCACTATCTCATTTTAATATACATGTGACTTGAATATTATTATATTATATAATTTTATATATTGAGTTCTTAATAAATATTTTTATCATAAATCTGAATATAATAATAATAAATATTATTAGAATAGAAGAATCCTCTGCTTTTACTATATCTCTGGTAATTGAAAATTATTTCATATTTCAGAAGCCCTCAACATTAAAAAATTTCGTACCACCTTTCATATCAGGTCACTTCTTTAAGAGGGAGGACTAGGTTATCACTTTCCATCCTCCTATCATGTTGGAATACTTCTCTTACCTTCCTACTTGAAATCTATCCTGTTGAAAACTCTCACTTTGCTTTTCCTAATATTTCTTCTTTAGAGAGTATTCTCCTTAACCTAGCTGTTTTCTCTTACTTATGTTACTACTTCTAGTAGTATTAGTTGCCTCAGAGTGCAGATTGTTCTACAACAGCCATATTGTAAATGAGGAATCCTTGTATTTCTCTCTATACATGTATCATATCTTAAAATTATTTACCTATATTATAAGTAACTTATCTAGCCCCAGCTGTTATATTATTAGGCAGAGACAACCTGTATAGTAACACGAATATGGCTTAGTAAGGAAAAGGTTTTCACATGACTCATGATTATGAGTCATAGGCTTTTGCACATATGACTATTTTGACTATATGACTTGTTTATGTTATAATTTATTATGTTTCACACATGACTCAATTATGAGTCATAGGACATGTGCCTAGTGAGTGTGCCTTGTAAGTATGTCTTACAAGTATGCCTTGTATATGTGATTCCTGTTTCACACATGTGACCACTTTAAGTCATATGACTTGTTTATTGTATTATGATTGGTTTATGAGTTTTTACACATGACCTTGCTATAAGGTTATAGGTTTTGCACAGATGACCACTTTAGTCATATAACTAGTTTGTTATGATTTAGTTTCACGCATGTGACTACTTGGTATCACATGACTAGGGGTGAGAAGAGTACTATATAAGGAGTCTGGTATGGCCAAGGAGAATAGGCTCTTCATACTTTATTCTAAGTACTTTCCTCATCTTTGCCTTCATTCTACCTCGGTGGTGAGCTTCTGCATCCACGATGATTTCTTTTGCAAGATAATTATCTGGGTTGGCCCAGTATTCTGGCATTAGGGGTTGTTGTGTAGTTGAGGGCTTGTCTACTTATTTGTACCATTTCGTTATTTGCTGGTTATAACGATACTAGTACTTTGAGCTCTTCATCATGGTTACTTATGAACCCCTTTCAGTAAAATGTCTTCAGCTTCCTATCTATTGTCTACTTACAGGTTCTGTGTTCAATTAGGGGAAAGGAATATTGAGTTTGGGAGAATCATCCATGTCGTTCTTTGGGCCAGCTCATGTTCATTGGGTATTAATAGAGTTCTTAGTTCTTACTATACAAAACACCTACAGGTTAGCTTGGCGAGCATCCTGTATCCTCAACTGGTAGTATCGGCCACATCACTCCTCAGAGAACTAGGTAGTGCCTATCCATCTGCTCTTAGTTACTACATGCTTCTACCGTCAGAACTCAACGATGTTGTTTCTCACTGTTTCCTTAGAGCTTTGTCCTTATGGTATTTACAGTTATTCAACTAGGTGTCTTCTCACTTCAGTGGGGATGGTTTTGACCCTGGACCTTATTACCCTCTGGATGGCTTTTCATTGTTGCATGGGGTAGTGTGGGACGATTGGCTGCTTGATACTCATATTATTTGTATATTGTAGTAGTTTAGTAGTGGATTGTGGTTAGTGGCTTTACCGATTGCAAGTGGGACCTGCCTTCCATTGTTCTGCTTCTGTTTATTCACTCTCTCCCTTTCTGTTACGTCAGTTGGAGGAGCCTCTTACTCACTGTTTAGTCTGTACCTTCTGCCAAACCTAGGGAGCTGTCCTTGAATGGTCCTGCCTGACTCTTTCTGGGCTTGGCTGGACTTCTGTTCGGTTGGGTTGGATGGTGTGACTGGTGCCAGTACCCTTGTGTACAGGTGCTACCTCCTTTGTAGCTCCCAGCTTAGGCTGGTAGGCTTCCCTCAGCTACAGGATGTTGGGGGATGGGACTCCGTTGGTGTGGCCAAGACCAGTAGCTGCTTGATAGGGTCAGGTATAGGCTGTCTTATGGCTATTAGATGGTTGATCTGTCTGAGGGAGTGAGGGGGATATGTGGGTCTAGTGGTCTGGTATATGGGACTTGGAGAGGGCTGACTGGAGGGGGAGAGGCAACTGCAAGTACCAGTGGGGCTCACATCAAGTTAAGCAGGGTCTAATTAAGTGTTTTTGGCTTACTTGGCTGTTAAGGTAAAGCTGGAGAGTGCTATAAAGCTCTCTGATGGACCAGTAGGTTGTTGGCCACCTATGTGAATAGTGGGTTGCAATGTTAGGAATACCGAGATCCGATACCTAGGAACCACCCTAGGTAGGGTAACCTCTCCCGAAATCGAAATCTCAGGTCTCCAACACCCCCCTCCGGCCCCCTTACGGGGCCCGCGCGTCATCATACATATCGATCTAAGTTGCGTCCTGTGAGTATTATACCACAGAACCGAAGGTGTTAAAATAACACCGTATACGTCACCACCGTCCGTCTGACCGGATCCTGTTCGCAGGATATATAAGAGGGGACCTTCGGCTAGGTCTGAGAAGTATAACGGAGTGAATTCGTCAACTACCCAGAAAGTTACTAGGTTTCAAGGACGAGATATCTTCGGCATAGGCCGTAAGTAATGGGACGTTTTCGCGCAAAGAGATGATGATGAATAGTAAAGGATCTTAATGAAAGACCAATACATTCACATCTACCCTATGATAACCAGAAGAGTCTGGAACTCCTGAGAATACTACCATCGAACCCAATGAAGTTCGAGGAGTGTTACAACTAGGTTCCGGTACATACTGCAACCGCAGGGGTGACTCTCAAACCGATAACAGTAACCAGAATCCTATTACCCACGGCAACCAAGGGTTACTGACCGAGGGATTATCTACCAATCCTATGGAAAGGCTTCCTGCAGGCAAGTAGGAAGTCCTCCGGAAAAGATCTATCGGTTGGGTATGGAGTTATGAAGAGTTGAAGTTAGATGACCTAGAAAGTCGGTAATAACAACTATCTTCGCAGATGCAACCCGCAGACGAAACTGATCATTTCGTCAACAAGGGAGACGATTGGAGCCAACACAGTTCGACTTGAGAATTGGGCCATTTGTCTAAAAAGACTCTCACCATCGGATAATTACTATTGGAAACAGCCATGACTTCCAAATAGTCATATTATAATTATCAAAGAGGGTGTGATGATTTTCAGGGTCTCCAGGTGTTCGCACCTTGGAAGAAAACTCGACGTTGCGAGTTATATTGGAAAAAGGTACATGGTTGTATGTTAGTTAGATGTAGTCCGCGAACACTCAGACGTGGAATATAAATATCGAAGTGCCTCCCAAGCTTTAGACATCATCAAGCAACGGAGAAGAGACCTTAACAATATAATATTGTTCTTACGATTTTACTTTACTTTACTTTACTTCGCTCTTAGTAGTCATAAACGAAACGAGTGAAGTCCGAGCCTTCCTAGACAATCTCCGTCTATAAAAACGAATCTCGATCGGCCTAGACAACTCTGAGATCTATCAGGTTGTCTCCGCCTAATATGCAATTACCTGGTTGGATTTGTTTGAGTCTTACGTGCTGGGTTTTGTAGAGTTTGTGTGGTTTCTTTATTTTGGCTATGAGTATGGTGGGAGGAGGAATGGTACTATGCGTGGAAAATAGGTCCTACTGACTATTTTGATCAGTTACTACCTCGATATATTTCCTTTATTTATGATATTTGTTTGAGGAACAGGTAGTAGGTACTGGACCTCCTCACCAGTACGCTCTTCGGAGGCAACTAGCAAAGTGGGTTCTTAGGGTCCACAGCCTAGTATGCGGACATGAGAGCTGGACATGTTGGTCATCTCCTGACTACCATTGTGTCACCTGTAAGTTTAGGTTATTTGTTAGTTTTTGTAACCGGTATGGGTACTCTATTTTTGGTTTTGTTTTATGTTTTATTTTAAGTATCGCTTTGATACTTGATTTGTTTTAAGTATTGTTTGATACTTGGTTTTGTTTTATGTTTTGTTTTAAGTATTGCTCTGATACTTGGTTTGTTTTAAGTATCGTTTGATACTTAGTTTTGTTTTATGATTTATTTTAAGTATGGCTTTGATACTTGATTTGTTTTACAGAAATGTATCGCTTAATACCCTTAATTAGTTTCGTTCCTTCTAAACATGAACAGGTTTGTGTATTTAAAGACCTCCTGTTTCCATGATGAAAATAGCAGACTTCGACAGACAGTATTTCAATATACTTGGTCAAACGGTTACCTCTTTGTTTCTTAGTATGCCCTCAAAGCCTTCTTTAGTTCTTAGCTCTCTCCTTCTCTCTGGTAGAGCAGGTTACCTGCTAACTATTGTACGATTTACCGATAACATGATTAGCATCTTGCAAACACGTTACAGTTTTCTTTTATGGAGGATAGTAGTTGCGAGATAGTATTGAGACAGGAGGGTATTGATTTTATATTTGTCAAATGAGGAACCCAGTCAGGATTGTCTTTTATTTAGCTTTGGCTACACTTAGTACTGGTTGGCTTCATATCAGAAGGGCTATAGACTTGGACCAGGGACGGCACTGGGTTGTTTGATGGTCTTATAATTAGTTTCTGTATAGGCAAGACTTAGGAAGGGTAGGTGCGGGGCTGTAGACATAGTTAGCTTGGGGTTAGTGGTAGACCAGTGAGTGGTATCCTTTTACTGGTAGGGGCTTGTTATATGCCTGTATTAGCGGTATGAGTTGAAATAAAATTAGATTGAATTTGTTACATGTGGTTTAGCACAGAAAAGGTTTTCACATGACTCATAATTATGAGTCATAGGTATGTTATTGTTTTCCACATATAACTCATTTGGGTCATATGACTTGTTATATTACGATTTGTTAAATTTCGTACATGATTCAATTATAAGTCATAGGATGTGCACCTGGTGAGTATGCCTTACAAGAATACCTTGCGGGTATGCCATGCACATATGATTTATATTTCATACATAACCTTGTTAAGAGGTTATGGGTTTCGTACATATGACCATTTGGAGTTATATGATTTATTTATTGTATTATGAGTGGTTTAGGAGTTTTTGTACATGAACTTGCTACAAGGTCATGGGATTTGAGCATGAGACTACCTTGGTCATATGACTAGTTTGTTATAATTTGGTTTCACGCATGTGACTACTTTGGGTCACATGACTTGGGGCAGGAAGAACACTATATCAGGAGACTGGTAGGACAAAGGAGGATAGGTTCTTCATGCTTTGTTCTAAGTACTTTTCCTCGTCCTTGCTATTGCTTCACCCTGAGTATTTTTTTCACACCCACAATGGGCCTTGATACTTTGATGGAGATATCTGAGTTCACTCAGTAGTTCCTGGGGTTCTTAGTGTTGAGGTGTGTTGACTTTACGTGGTGAATTACTTGTTTACTTCTTGTTTCGTTGCCTGCTTGTTATCTCAGGATGCTGGTACTTCAAGCTATTCATCAGGGTTGCTTACGAGCCCCTTTCGGTAAAATGTTTTCAGCTTCCTGTCTATCATCTACTCGTAGGTTTCCCATTCAATTGAGGGGGATTGAACATTGTGTTTGGGGGGATCACCTGTTTCATTCTCTGAACCAGCTCATATTTCTTGTAGGGTTTTAACAGAGTCCTTAGTTCTCACGATACAAAACACCCTTGGGTTACACTGATGACCTTCTCAAGTATCAACTCATCATACCGGCTACATTATTCCCCAGGTGGCAGGGCGGTGCCCACCCGGCTCCTCCTCTTTATGTTTTCGTTTCTACAGTCGGAATCCTATGATGTTGTTTATCGCCATTCTCTTGGAGTTTTTGTTCTTGTGGTATTTACGGTGGTTCAGTCAGGTGTCTCCTACTCGCCTTGATAGGAATGGATTTGACCCTGAGAAATCTTACCCCCTGGCATGGTTTTTAATTGCTGCCTGGGGTGGTGTGGGATGATTGGCTTCCAGACACTCGCGTTGTCTGGATGTTTGGATGGTTCAGTTGTGGACTGTGGTTGGCGGCTTCACCCATTACAAGTGGGGCCTACCTTCTGTTTTGTCTGCTCCTATTCACTTGCGTTCCCCCTTTATGTCACGTGAGTTGGGGGTATCTCTTACTAGTTATTCAGTTTGTGCTTGTTGCCGGACCTGTGGGGCTGGCTTCGGCTGGCTCTGCCTACTCTTTTCTAGCTTGGTTGAACACTTCAGTTCAACTGGGTTAGATGGTGTGGCTGGTGCCGGTGCCTTCAGGTATTGGTGCTGCCTGCTTTGTGGCTCCTGACTGTGGCTGGTAGGTCCCCCTTAGCTGCAAGGTGCTGGGGGTGGGGGCTCTGTTAGAGTGGCCAAGACCAGTGGCTGCCTGACGGGGCTAGGTATGGGCTGTCCTATGGCTATCAGATGGTTGATCTCTCTGAGGGGCTGGGGGGCTGGAGGTCTCTGTAGCATCTGGCGTGTGAGGCTTAAAAGGGGCTGATTAGGGGGAGAGGCACCTGCGAGCACCGGTCGGGCCTGCGTCAAGTTGGACAAGGTCTAATTAAGTGTTTCCAGTCCTGCTTGGGCTGTTGGGCGAAGCTATTGAGTACTGTAAAGCTCCCTGATGGACTGGCTTGCTGATAGCCACCTGTGCGGATAGTTGATTACAACCACCTGGTTGGACATGTTTGGGTCTTAGGCGCTGGATTTCATGGTGTTTGTTTGGTTTCTTTGGTTTGGCTAGGGGTTTGACAGGAGGAGGCATGGTACCACGGGTGGGAGATAGGCCCCACTGGCCTTCTTGGTCTGTTACTACCTCTATGTATTTCCTTTGTTTGTGTTGTTTGGTTTGGGGGAACAGGCAGCAGGTACGGGTCCTCCTTAGTGGTACTCTTTTCAGAGGTAACCGGCAAAGTGGGTTTATAGGATCAACGGCCTAGCATGCGGGTGTGAGTGGTTGACATGTTGGTTGTCTCCTCCTTGCCATTGTATCACCTGTAGATTTAGTTTGTGTTTATTGGTTTTCTACTGTGGTAGAGGTATCGTGAGATGGTTTTCTGACCAGGTGGTAGTGATTTTATATTTGTTAGACAAGGACCCTGGTTGGGTTAGTCTTTTGCTTAGCTTCACATATATTTAGTGCTGGTTGGCTCTATACCAGAGGGGCTACAGACTGGGACCGGAGAGGGTACTGGGTTGTTTGATAGTATTGTAATTAGTTTCCATGTGGGCATGACTCGGGGATGGTAGATGCAGGGCCATAGACTGAGTTAACTTAGGGTTAGTAGAATACTGGTTAGAGGAATCCCTGTACCAAAGAAGGCTCGTCATATGTCAGTTTTGGCGGTACGAGTTTAAATAAAATTAGATTGAATTCTAAGTACTTTTCCTTGTCCTTGTAATCACTTTGCCTCGCAGCGTTTCTTTTACACACTCAATGGGCTTTAATACTGGGGATTCTGGGGGAGATATCTAATTTCACTCAGTAGTTCCTGGGATTCCTAGTATTGAGGTTAGTTTGAGTTGTATGGCAGATTACTTGTTTGCACCGTCTTGTCACTTGCTGGTTATCTCACGCTGCTGGCACTTTGAGTACTTTAACACAGTCACTTATGAGCCCTTTCAATAAAATATCTACCACTTCCTGTCTACGGTCTACTCACAGGTTTTGCTTTCAATTGGGGGAGATGGAATAATGTGTTTGAAGAGATCACCCATATCATTCTTTGAGCCAGCTCATACTTGTTGGATTAATAGAGCCCTTAGTTCTCACAATACAAAACGCTCCTGAGATAAACTGATGACCTTTCCAAGCTTCAACACATCATACTGGCCATATCAATTCCAAGGTGGCAGGGCGGCACCTGCCCGGCCACTCCTTATTACTATACATTTCTATGGTCAAAACTTTATGACGTTGTTTATCGCTGTTCCCTTGGAGATTTTGTCTTTGTGGCATTTATGGTGGTTTAGTCTGGTGTCACCTCCTCGCTTTGGTGGGGATGGCTTTGACCCTGAAAAGTCTTACCCTCTGGCTGGCTACTGTTGTTGTCTATGGTAGTAGGAGACGATTGGCTACCAGACACTTGTATTGTCTGTATGTTTGGGTGGTTCGGTTGTGGGTTGTGGTTGGTGAATTCACCCATTGCAGGTGGGGCCTACCTTGTGTTTTTCTGCTTCTGTTCACTCGCCTTTCCCCTTCCTGTCATATCAGTTGGGTGCACCTTTTGCCTATCATTTTGTCTGTACCTGTTGCCAGACCTGTGAGGCTGACTTTGGCTGACTCTACTTACTCTTTCCCGACTTGGTTAGACTTGGGTTCAGTTAGGTTATATGGCGTGGCTCATGTCAGTGCCTTCGGTTATTGGTGCTGCCTTCTTTGTGGCTCCCACCTGTGGCTGGTAGGTTCCACTCGACTACGCGATGTCTGGGATTGGGGCTCTATTAGTGTGGCCAACATCAGTAGCTACCTGATAGGGCTAGGTATAGGCTGTCCTATAGCTCTCAGATGGTTGATCTGTCTGAGAGGCTAAGCGGGCTGAATGGGCTCTGTGGCATCTGATATGTGGGACTTAGGGGGGCTAATTGTGGGAGAGAGAAACACCTGCGAGTACCTGTCGAGCCTGTGTCAGGTTGGACGAGGTCTAATCAAATGTTTCTAGTCCAGCTTGGGCTATTGGGTAAAGCTACTATGTGCTATAAAGCTCCCTGACAGACTGGCTGGCTGATAGTCACCGGTGCAGATAGTGGGCTGCCACCACTTAGTTGGACTTGTTTGGGTCTTATGTGCTCAATTTTGTGAGGCTTGTTTGGTTTCCTTGGTTTAGTTTTAGATATGGCCGGAGGAGGCAAGGTATCACAAGTGGGAGATAGGCCCTACTGACCTTCTTGGTCTGTTACTACCTCTATGTATTTTTTTGTTTGTATAATTTTGTTTGGGGAACAGGTAGCAGGTACAGGTTCTCCTCACCGGTACGCTCTTCAGAGGCAACTGGCAAAGTGAGTTCATGGGGTCGACAGCCGGGCATGCCAGTATAAGAGGTAGACATGTTGGTTGCCTCCTCCCTGCTGTTGTGTTGCCTGTAAGTTTAGTTTGTTTTTGTTGGTTTTCTACTGTGATAGAGGTTTTGTGGGATGGTATTAAAGCCAGCGGGTAGAGTTTTTATGTTTGCTGGACAGGGAACCTGGTTGGGTTGGTTTTTTGCTTGACTTCGGCTATGCTTAGTGCTGGTTGGCTTCATACCTGTGGGGCTACAGACTTTCACTGCGGAGGGCACTGGGTTGTTTGAAGCTCTTGTCATTAGTTTTCGTACTGGTATGACTCAGAGATGGTAGGTATGAGGCTGTAGACTTAGTTCGCTTAGGATTAGTAGTATACTGCTAGCTGTATCCCTGTGCCCATGGGAGCTCATCATATACCTGTGTTGGTGGAACAAATTTAAATAAAATTAGATTGACTTCTAAGTACTTTTCCTCCTTCTTTTACCCTGTTTCAGGACATGAAGGTTCAGTGCCGATCCAATCAGGGCCCTTGATTTCTATCTCACGATACGCTTCAAGTCTTTAACTTTGATTACCTTTTGTGAGCATTGTTGTTATACCTTCTCCTATGTTTGCAGGAAGTTCTTTCTTCCTTTTATCTATTCTTTCAGTTGTTCATCTACGTTGCCTCCTCACAGTTGTAATAGTTAAGCAAGTCGCCACCCCCTCCATTCTGTCTGCTTTGCATTTATTGGTGGTTCTGTCTCGTGCTGTTGATAATAACCTCGCCCTGTAGGCCAAATCTCTCACCTTTGGCATCATATTTCCATTCTTTCTCTGTGATTTTATTACCCTGAGAAAGAGATATCTACCTTGTTGGCTACTATGGCCTCAGAACATAATACTATTTGCCGTTTGGTCATGATTTTAGTGGCTAAAGCTCCTACGGTTATCCCATCTTCATCTGTTCCCTCGATCGCCTCAGTTACTATGGTGGTCTTAGTTGAGTGGTGGTCGGCTAGACCCTGAGAATTCTCAGGATCCAGTGGAGGAGTTCCCTAGGAGAAACATTGCACTGCTAGTTATCCCAGCCCCTCCTGTATCTTCGGTTATTGGTGGTGGTATGGGTAGACCAGTTACTGATTCATCAGGTCCGGTTGAGGTGCTTACTCCTAGTATTAGTAGGGTGGATCCTGATGTAGTGATACTAGCTACATTGGTATCACCCCTTCCGAGGAGTCAGGTGCCTGAGTCCTCTGTGGCTCAGCTTGTGGCTGATTGGGGTAGCAACTCTGGTAGCATCCTCCCTATGGCAGTGGGTGATAATAAGGGTACTCCTTCTACCACTGTTATAAGGCCTGCACCCGTGGGTGGGAAGAAGAAGAGAAAGAAGAAGTGCTGAGTCAAGCAAGACCAGACCACACCTGTACCACTTGTCTTTGACTTGGCAGAGTCATTACCTTCACCAATTCACCACCTGCAGAGGGAGTTTAGGAGTTGGAGGAGGACTTAAATTAGTGGATATGTTCGGCTAGGTGTTGATAGTTTGGGGACTATATTATCTTAGCTACTTCCACCAAGGTCTTCGGATTGTGCTACTACTGTAGTGCTCTCCAGATTCTCTATGAAAATTTGTATCCCCTCTCCCAGGAAGCCCTCGCCGTGTAAGTCAGCTTTCCCTTGACTCTCCGCCTAAGGGTTTTCGGTGCTTCTTTTGTTTTGGAATAGGGGTGGGTACTGGGTTGGCTGGCGGTGTGTCCCAGAATCATTGAGTAGGGGCACTCAGGTGGGTTTCTATTGTAGAGGAGGTTTTCGCGGAGTCACATTCAGGTGGCAGTAGTGGATTTTTGTATTTTGTATTGGTAACTTGGCTGGCAAGTAGGCTGGGCTGAGAATCTTTCTTTACCGTTGATGGCTGTGTTTAGATTTGATATTGGGGCATAGCGCGGGCATGTTTGAGGTACAGGGTTGGAGGTTTAGTTAGTTCGTGGTTAGTAGTATCCGGGATGTGATAACCTGGAGGCCTGGCCCTAGGACTCGTTGTATGTCAGTGTTGGCGGTACTTGTTTAAATAAAATTAGATTGAATTCTAAGTACTTTTCCTACTTATTAATTTAATAAATATAAAACACTTTTACACTCTTTATTATTATTATGTTGAGAAAACTCTATACAATAAAGAGTTAGAGAAAGCTTATGATAGACATTATGGATAGAAGACAAAGGTCTTGAACAATCTATAACATAGGCAGACACCTAAGAGCTATCATACAGCAGAAGAAGAGAAGAAAAGTATTGTTCTCCATTGCCAAGAACTAACTATCTGAAGGGAGAACATTACGTTACAAAGTGTCACCTAGAGTGACACTAAATAATACAAGATGGTCACTTTCAACCCAGGTTGGGAAGAAACTATTGACATCAACAATCAAAACCTTAATCTCGTTGAATTTAATGATGCCCTAAATCACCTTTCGATAGAGCCTTTGGGGATAGCATGTCCAGTAACTTCAGAGAATAGATCACCAGTTGATAGCTCACCAGTAGCAATACCATGACCAAGGACCATATCCAGATCCGTAGTACCTATGCTACTGGCCCCAGCCACTCCGGCACCAGGAACCCACATATTAGAAATGACCAAAACTCAGTTTCTGATATTCTTAGAGGCAAAGTGGAATACGATGACAGAAAGAGAAAATATCCAACCGCTAAAAGCTGAGGAATCAGATACATACAAAGAAGCCGTAGACAAACTTCGAAATATTCCTTATACAATGCTACAGATACTTCATAGTTAAAGGAGATAGAGAGTATCAGGACATGATCGAAATTCCCATGGTGGAATCACTATTGAGAGGAGTTGCCGGGTAATAGATCATATCTTTCTAACATGGAAGAAAGTAGAGGGAGTGAGTCACTTCTGCGGAATTCAAGGAAACCCTCTTATAACAGTTCAGCAATCCCAACAACGAAGAGACTGCAAGACAAAAGCTGAAGAAGTTCAAACAAGGGAAACAAATGATTTTGACATATGGGAATGAATGTCAGCTGCTGGAATATAAGGCAGAATTCAACCATACTACCATTTACATCATTCTACTAAGGAACTGTAGTAAAAGGCTACGAGTAGCATGGGAAATTCCGACCAGCTTTTCACAATATCAGAATAATTTTCAAGATAGATAATCAATAAGAAATGTCAACTGGCAATAGTTCGAAACAATTTGGAAAACACTATAGTGCACAGAGACATCGAGCCATTTAGGAACATAGATAGAAGGTTCAGACTACAAGCAACTTGAAGTGAGAGCAGCACACTATTACCAGGTATACTAATGGAATTTGTAACCGGTACGGGTACTCAGTTATTGGTTTTATTTTATGTTTCGTTTTAAGTATCGCTTTGATACTTAGTTTTGTTTTATGTTTTGTTTTAAATATCGCTTTGATACTTGGTTTTGTTTTATGTTTTGTTCTAAGTATCGCTTTGATACTTAATTAGTTTCACCAAAGTGTATCAATTGATACCTTTGATTAGTTTCGTTCATGCTAGACATGAACACATTTTTGTATTTAAAGACCACCTGTTTCTGCGACAGAAAAGGCAGACTTCAACAGACAGTATTTCACTATACTTGGTTGAACGGTTACTTCTTTGTGCCTCAGTACACCCTCGAAGCCTCCTTTAGTTCTCAGCTCTCCGCTCCTCTCTGGAAGAGCAGGCCACCTGCCAACAATTGTATCTTTTACCGATAACGTGATTAGCATCTTGCGAACACGTTACGCTTTTTTAACCTCAATAAGTGGTTAAGAACCTGTCCCCGGATTTAGGCCTGATCAACCTATCGATATCCACCTCAGAACGCTAGTGGAGAGAAGCGGCAGAATCATGGCACATTCGGCTTCGTCTCAAATGTAACATAGAGTCTTTAACGACCAGGAGTGGGAAGCAGGTCCCACGACAAGACCTTACAAGAAAGAAACAACCCCGGCGCTCTGCTAAGGAGCTGGGCCAACCTGCAAACATGGAATACACACAACCTCTAGGAGAATTCTGTTCCACTCCAGCAACGAAGCCTTCCTTTGAACCTCTAATTGACCCCGAATCCAGTAGCGAATCAGATATGGCTAGTACAGCAGCAGGGCCCTCTGGAGGAGGAAAATCTCGGGCTAGGCCTGAAGAAGAGGAGGTACCTACAGCATTTGAACCTCCTAAGTTTAAACTCCACCTCCCAGTGAAGTTTACAGGAGAAGGAGAAGACCTCAAACTTGAAGCCTTTGACCAATGGGTGATGGAACTTACACACTATCTTTTCCTGCAAGGGAAAGATGTGGAAAACCCTACAACTGGACTATACATAGGATCATTCTGTGAAGGAAAGGCAACCAACGCATACCACCAATGCTATAAGGATTACGGCGAAAATGTGAGATTAAGAGGAGCTACAGTCCTCGATTACCTGAAAGGCCGATTCCAATCATCTATTACCAATGACCTCCTATACAATAAATTCAACCAACTCCAGCAAGTTAATGGGATGCATGTCAAGAGGATTAGAGATATAGCTACAGATCTATTGATGTATAAAAACCGAATAAAGAAAGGAAGCATTTCCAACTACATCCTTAAGTGATAATTCTATGATACTATGCATCCTACCCTCCAATGAGAGGTTGAACCACTTGAGGAAGACGAAGACGATATTGCAGTAATAGTTGCAAGATCAGAACGAAAGGACGCCATCCTCCATGAAACCAAGGCATACAAGACACAGACATCCTCTAGCAGGAATAGCCAACCACGATACAAACCCTCCAGCAACTCTGAAGACGATACCCCATGCGTTTTCAAGAAGAAAACCAAACCCTCCAAAGAATCGAGATGGCAGAAAGGTGAATGTTTTGAATGTGGAAAAACAGGACAAATGGCAAAGAACTGCCCTACAAAGAAAGAGAAAGGAAAGGCGATTAAGCAAGAAGCATCGGCCAACAATGTTGAAAGCGATAGTGATAATAACCAATCCAGCAAATATGAGGAAATCCATATTGGATATATCGATGTGGAGTGCAACAGCATCCAACCTCCGGCTATATTTAAAGCACACACCACCCTGGAAGGTACTATTCTGATCAATGGCAAGAAGGCTCGAGTCCTATTCAACACTGGCGCAATCGGAAGAGATATGATCAGTAATACCTTTGTCTCTGTCCATGGACTCCCAACTCGAGACCTTAACCAACCCATACCAGCCAATATGGCAGTAAAGGGATCACAATCCACAAGCTATAAAACCTGCAGAGCAACTATTCGACTTGGCTCTGCCATCCTATCCCCCCAGGAAATGCTAGTTGGAAACTTAGCCAAAGATGATGCCTTGATAGGGATGGAGTTCCTGAATCACCACAAAGCCATAATCAGGTGTGGGGAATCAACCATCGATTTCCCAGATCAGAAGGTCAGAGTTTCCTGCAAGCCAACAAGCAGAGAATACCGAGCCGCAGTTTGTAAAGCAACGGTCCAACGCCTATTGGATGAATACACTGATGTTTTCCCTGATCAGATATCCAAAGAACTGCCACCAATGAGAGAAGTGAACCATCACATTCGCCTCCGAGACCCCTCTAATCTTAAGAACCAACCCACCTACTCTATCCCTGACGCATACAAAAGCCTACTTTGTAATTGGATCAACCAACAACAAAGAAGAGGAGTCATCTACCAAGCAGAAGCCCCAGGTACCGCTCCTATATTTGTTCAACCCAAAGCAGATGGCAAAAGAATCCGCCCCTTGGTTGACCTCGAACTACGGAATGAAAACACGGTTATGGACAGCTCTGCCATCCCAAATCAAACTCAGATCCTGAATGCAGTTGGACAGGCTAGATTTCGAAGCAAGATTGACCTAAGCAATGCCTACTTCCAAACAAGGTTAGATCCGGAATCCGAACGCTACAGCAGTTTCAAAACACCCTTCGGAAGTTTCATTAGCCGAGTTATGTTACAAGGTGATATGAATGCACCCACCGCCTTTATGCGGATTATGGAAAACCTCCTAAGAAAATACCTCCACCATTTTATCTGGGTCTACATTGATGATATTCTCATCTCCTCGAACACCAAAACAGAACATACCTACCATATAGGTTTGGTTTGTACCAAACTAAGGGAAGCTAAATTCTACACTAGCAGAAACAAATCAATTCTATTTTGCTGATAAGCTCGATATCCTAGGACATGTGATAGATGACGAAGGGATACATGCAGCCCCTGGAAAAATATCCTGTTTAACAGAATTGACAACACCCCGGAATCAAAAGGAACTCATGCAATTCCTAGGACTAGTCAACTATATCTCCCAGTTCCTACCACACCATGCCACTTTAACAGCACCACTCACAGACCTTACCGGAAATGCAGAATTTGTCTGGACCCACACTCATGACCAAGCCTTTACCAACATCAAGGAGTTGATCAAAAACACCAATGTCATACAACCTATCGCCTACAGTAAAGCGGACCTGATATGGCTGATTACTGACGTGTCGGATGTAGGAGTTAGAGCATGGGTTGGACAAGGGGCCTCCCATGAAACAGCAAGACCGGCGGTATTATACAGCAGGAAGTTCACTAATTCACAGATGAACTATGGAACGACAGACAAGGAAGCCCTCGCTGTGATTGATGCTCTTGCCACTTTCAACCACATCCTAAGGGCAATGCCTTCACGATTGTTACTGACCACCAGCCTCTCACTAATCTTAAAACGGAAAAAATACCTGGAAGGAGAAGAACACGATGGATAGGCGAGATCAGCAAATACATTGCAAAAATCATCTATACCCCTGGAAGAATGAACTATTTAGCTGATGCTCTCTCCCACCTATATGAAAATCAAGACCTCTCGGACCCTCCTCTCGTTCATGACCATACAAGACAAAGCATAGACAGCCCTGACGATACCTCCTATGAACAAGAACCATCGATGGCTACCGCCAGCTCTGCCGCTCCCTCCAATCCTTTCTCTTACACCATGTACAGAGCTGCCGGAACTGAAAGAGGAAAGGACATTGATGACGAGTGGAAAGACAATTGCACCATCTGCAGCACACCTCCTCACAAGCTTGAACAAAGCAGACTCCACTGGTCCTACTGTTACCTCAATATCTGCCCTTTTCACCAGACTGAGATTAAATTCGGCAACAGATACCAGTGACCGTACTATATGTCTGCTGATGATTCCAAAAATACCAGCTTCAACACTGCAGAAAGAGCAGAAGAGATAATGGATGAAGATGGATCGACCCAACCTCTCCTTGCTCTTAATACTGTCTTAAGACGACACCAAGGGCTTGAAGAACTCAAACAAGCAGCAGCTTATTTGGATGTAATATCTTACCTACACCCCCCGCAGTCAGCCCCGCCATCCTCTCCTCCCATAATCGATTCATGACCACGATATGGTGGACCCTTACGAGTATACAACAATGAAACCATTGTTTCTGTCATGCCGCCTACGATTCCCGAGTATCACCGACAACTCTATGAAAGCTTTGAAGAAGAGGAAGCCTCTATTGAACAGACAAGAGGATCCTTGATTGAGGATGAACGAGATGTTAGATCAACCATACAAGAATTAACCTCCTCTTTCTGAAGTTAAATGATACCAGAATATCGCCATAACCTGATCTACTTCAGAGCTATGGATAGCTCCGGGCATGGAGACCTCGCCCCCTACAACATATCCAACGGAATGGTCTATACCAGCACCCGTTACGGTGAACATTTCCTATATATCCCGAAAGGCGATATGTTCAATAGAATGACAATTAGGAAATATGTCATCACCGAAATGCACAATAAAGGACACCACAGTGCGGACCGTAACCTCCAATATGCCTCAGAATATGTTTACAGACCTGAAATGTGAAAGGACTTCTGTGATTTCGTCAAACAATGTGAACTCTGCTAGGCAAATAAGGAGCGAACACAACTACCTGAAGGGAAAGTGCAGACCCTCCAACTACCATGTGAAATATTCGAATCCTATGCCATCAATTTTCCTGGACCATTCAATAAGTCCGGTGGATATGACACCATCTTGGTAGCTGTGGATCGATTTTCTGGATATCCATGGCTCATACCAATGAAGGTTACCGATTCCTCCAAAGACACCTGGAATAACCTCCAACAATACCTATTTACCCCTCATGGGTACCCCTTATCTATTGTCAGTGATGCTGATCCCCGTTTCACTGCCAGATTCTGGAAGCAAACCTTGACCTCCCTCGGAATCAACCACATTATGGCTGCCCCTGGACATCATGAGATTAATGGCCAAGCATAACGAAAAATCCACGAAGTCAAGACTGGAATTAGGAACATGATCAATGAACAACAAACTAACTGAGAACCCGCCCTCGTTGAGCTGGCCACATATATCAATGCTGGATTTTCAGACACCCTGGGAATGTCTCTATATAAGGCAATTTTCAGCCGTCAATACCCTCTCCTACCGACCACTCTATTTAAGAACTCCTCAGTCCCTGCCTCCGATGACCACCTAAACCGCTATCAAGTAATTCGGAATGATGCCTTCCAAGCTGTTAAAGCTGCCCGATTCTGAAGCACCACTACTGCTCAAAAGTGACAACACAAACATGTCCCTATTCCACCAGGTGATATGCTCATGGTACATGGAAACATGTTCATTACCAATGTTGGACACAGCAAGAAATTACAACCCTGATGGTGAGGACGCTTCAAAGTCTTATCCTTTGATGAGCATACAGAAAACTACACTGTCCAGATAGATAGACACATGTACCGCCGCAATACTGCAGTCTTTCACGCCTCTGCTGTCAAGCGATTCCACCCAAATGACGACTCCAAGTTTCCTGGAAGAACCCACTCTCGACCTGCACCTATCATCATTGACAAGAAAGATGAATGGGAAGTTGAAAAAATCCGAAGACCACCACCTTTTGGCATGGAAATGATCAGTTCCTAGTCAAATGGAAAGGATATCCAACAAGTGAAAACAGCTGGGAACCGCTAGTATGACTAGAGCACGCTATGAATATGGTGAATGAATGGTGGAAATACAACATGCCAAATGAATTTCTCCCTCCAACAATTAATTACATCACAATATACTGGACACTGATAATGCCTGAGACAGAGCGATGGCAGATGGAACTTGAAGTGAGGGATGGGTTTTGGGCACCATACTTTGAGTCGGAATTCGAAAACAGCGATGAGGAAAATCAAGCTACGGAGCAGGCTCTCAACAACTTTATCTGATCACCAATCACCATCCAAATACCATAACGATGTCAAGCTATGTGGAACTCAATGGGAGGCTGCAACAACAGATTGTTGGACTGTTGTTAAACCGCAATGCTATCCAACTTGAAGACTACTTCGAAATCCTCTGGATAGACTACTGTCCTGATTGCGACCACACTTGAGTTGATGTACAGCATGAATCTGGTATTCGTGACTATTGTGATTTACATTTCTTTGAGTCTAAATGTTTTCTTAGGATTTCTTCTTGTCCTTGGTGTGACATTTGGGATGAAGAAGAAATAGCAAAGACTGAAGTCTTTAGTTTCTCAGACTCCGCTTTTGATGATTATTAGGTTTTGTTTGTTTAAACAGTTGTTTTGTTTTGGGGAATGTAACCGGTACGGGTACTCAGTTATTGGTTTTGTTTTATGTTTTGTTTTAAGTATCACTTTAATACTTGGTTTGTTTTAAGTATCGTTTGATACTTGATTTCATTTTTTGTTTTGTTTTAAGTATCGCTTTGATACTTGGTTTGTTTTAAGTTTCATTTGATACTTGGTTTTGTTTTATGTTTTGTTTTAAGTATCGCTTTGATACTTGGTTTGTTTTAAGTATCGTTTGATACTTGGTTTTGTTTTATGTTTTGTTTTAAGTATGGCTTTAATACTTGGTTTGTTTTAAGTATCGTTTGATACTTGGTTTTGTTTTATGTTTTATTTTAAGTATTGCTTTGATACTTGGTTTGTTTTAAGTATCGTTTGATACTTGGTTTTGTTTTATGTTTTGTTTTAAGTATCGCTTTGATACTTGGTTTGTTTTAAGTATTGTTTGATACTTGGTTTTGTTTTATGTTTTGTTTTAAGTATGGCTTTAATACTTGGTTTGTTTTAAGTATCGTTTGATACTTGGTTTTGTTTTATGTTTTGTTTTAAGTATCTCTTTGATACTTGGTTTGTTTTAAGTATCGTTTGATACTTGGTTTTGTTTTATGTTTTGTTCTAAGTATCGCTTTGATACTTAATTAGTTTCACCAAAGTGTATCAATTGATACCTTTGATTAGTTTCGTTCATGCTAGACATGAACACATTTTTGTATTTAAAGACCACCTGTTTCTACAACAGAAAAGGCAGACTTCGACAGACAGTATTTCAATATACTTGGTTGAATGGTTTCTTCTTTGTGCCTCAGTACACCCTCGAAGCCTCCTATAGTTCTCAGCTCTCCGCTCCTCTCTGGAAGAGCAGGCTACCTGCCAACTATTGTACCTTTTACCAATAACGTGATTAGCATCTTGCGAACACGTTACAGAATTGGATAAAGTAACTGTAGCTTGTCCACTTAAGGTCAGGCCCGATTTCAGGTGATTC
>NW_003298884.1:101734-148499 GCF_000151645.1 Tuber melanosporum | reverse complement strand
ATTTTGTATGCTTATAAGACGTGGGTCGGCGTCCGATCATTCGTACTTCATCTTAGAGGCAGTTTTCTCCTTATATCCTATCTTCCTCTCACTATTTCTACCTGACTATATGTTTATACCTACATTTATCCAACTTCATACTCAGGATCGGTACTTGATAGTTTTTTGAGACAACCTAAATCTGATGACTTAAGCCATATGGGTTTGTACTTAGGTCCTTAGATTAAAGGATTTTCTAAGTTCTGGAGGATTTATTTCACATATGATGAGGGTGTGATTTGTATGAATCGAAAATTTCATTATTATTCATTACTTGACTTTGGTTTTCACATAGTATACACTGTAGGTTGCTGTTTGGGGGAGTTATTTCTACCCACCTGTAGCGTTAGCAGGATTTTTCTTCTAGCTGCCAGGACCTGGACCGAGATGGTGGTATATGTCTACATACTAACAGGTGATGTGACTCATGTACTTTAGCTTATCTTAAAACTCAACTAAAACTAAATATAAAAAAAAAAACATAAAAAGAAAAAACTATCTTCCTATTACTACTCAGTAGTTGTGAGCACTGAACTTCTGTAGGCCTGTTTAGTCTCATGTATTATCAGTCTAAAGACTATCTGTAGCTCACATGACTGTTAAGTAATCTTCTGACTTTCACAATTCTGAAGTGCTTTAGCTTCTGCATCTCAAATGTGCCACTAAGGATAAAAGCTCTTCAGATCATAAACAGGCTAGTGGCAAATAACTATGTCAATCAGAAGGCTAGTCAACTATTGAACCTCCTACACCTATGTATTTTATTATTGTATACTTAGTATAGTCTGTTTAATATCTAGCAGGATCTACTTAATTCTATTAAATCCCGATTGTAAACTACATTGCTTCTGCTGTAAACTCTTCTTATAAGTTTGTTCCAAAAGATGCTACCTACGAACAACCTTAACAAGTATCAGTCTGCTACATTCAAATGTTCATATAATTTAAGTTCTTAACAACTCTTACATGATAGTTACAGAAAGGTGATATGGTTTACCTGTTACCCCAATAGTAGTTGAATAGTGAGCTGAAATGAATACCCCCACATAGATGCAGGCCCAGGTCATACTCATGTCTGTATCTCAAGAGGGTATTACTCAGTCCATACAAGCATCTTTAGTAGATTACTAACTACTACCGGTTGACTTTATTTGCTACTTTGATAGTCTTGATCTAATATATATGATGCCACCAGTTGACTATATCCTCAGTCTACCCTAATACCTCATATATATCCAGTAGATAGCTTCTAGTCCACTTGATAGTCTAAGATTAATATAGTATTACAGAAACACCTGTACTTATAGACTTTAAATTGACTTACAGTAACTCTTTAGACTGTAGTCCATAATACTTAAAGCTTATAAGAGGATTAGAGGAGAGTGTTTGCTACTATACCTCTAAGGTACACCTTATTCAGAACTCAACTGCTCATGCAAGATTAATCTGAACAATCTGAAATTTGAATAACTTGTATGGTTTCATATAACAAATAATCTATTAACTTCTCCCAAAGTCGTGTAAAACAAGTTACTTCCAAGATAGTATAACTTGGCTTCATTGGAGGGTAACTATAGGTCTAAGGTAGGATAACAGTAGCCTAAGTTACTCTATAATATAGGATAACTCTACCCTGAATTACCATCGAGTAATTCAGAATAGGTTAACTTCCAAATTGACTAATTGGATTATTCTACCCTGTAGGCTAACTATGGCTACCATATGATATCATACTTAATGATACCCTTCAAGGTGGCACCTTGTTCACTTAAGATACCTACCTACTGGAACATTAGTTTTGGTAGATCCTAGTCTATTACCATTCCTATTCTGGTAGTCTTTTGACTCCAGTATAAGTATAGGTTTATTTTTTTATAACAGCTGCTGTTCTTGAATGTTGTTACAGAAAGTAACTTATGCATAATCACTTATCATTATCACCAAATATTAAGGAAATAATATAAATTATGTCCAGGTTGTACAAATGTATGTGGTATTTAGATTTGTTGTAACACTAACCAAGTATGAGAGAATGTTGACTCTCAAGAAAATATACATTTGAAGCAAATTAAGAATTAGAACAACAACCATATGAGGAAGTAATTATAATAGTATAGTCTGTGGCCTCATGGTATAATGGGAGTTTTTCCCTATTAGATAGTTTAGTAGGTTATTACCCTAGTAATATATAGCTCTTAGGCATACATCTCATTCTGTATTTAACCTCGGGGATTTCCCCTCTACTAGAATACAATTATTATCTTTCTCCTCTCACACTATTGACTACATTCCACATTAACATTCTCACATAGGATTACCATCACCTGTCCTCCACTAGCTGATGTGTGCTATCAGGTTATAAGCCCTCCTAAGTGTACAGATATTTACTCCTTGTCAACAAAAAGAGTTGACTCTTATCACCAGAACTTTATACCTACAATCTTGAGCCCCAAAACCTACAATGAATGAATAAGATAGTTTATTATTCCTAACAGAATTAAGTTTTGTGAAACTTGATGGTACGAATTATCAATGCCTGAGGACATGCATGAAACACCTTCTCTAAGTGAAGACCTGAGGGACTTAACTATTTGTAATAAGTGGATGATTAGAATACTTGATCCTGACCCCACAGATAGAAATTACGAAAGAAAGCTTAATCAATACCAGGCACAATAGAAGTAAATACAGAATGTGGTTGCAACAATTTATCTTGCAATGACTGATAAGATTTCTGACAACTATAATAATAATCTCTGATTTACTCCAGTGAAGATCCGGAAGAACATTAATAAGATATATAAGACCCCAGTAGTGTATAATGTGAAGTACCTACAGAAAGACCATTATGAGTGTGGACTTGAGGAGGAAGGAACTGTCTTAGACTATTTGAAAAAGATTGAGGAACTTGGCAATAAACTTATAATGTGTCTAAATACCCCAACTGATGCACAACTAATTTTCCATATATTTAATGCGCTTCCAATATCGCAAGAAAGAGAAACATGGCGGATGGTTACAGAAAGCACTCAGGATGCACTCTCATTAGGAGACAGGCTGGAGAAGCTAAGGTTAACATTACCAGCCTTTGAGGCTAAACTCTACTGTAAACAATCTATTACCCAAGTGGAGGCTTTATTTACATGGACAAAGAGCAGTAGAAAGATCAGGGAGTTAAAACGAAACATTCAGAATAACACACTCTACAAAGCCAATGAGCGAACGATAAGTGAAGCTGGCAATTGTACTCACTTTAATGGAACCTGCCACTACTGTGTTATGAAAGGATATAAGGCTCGTGAATGTCACCAAAATAATAAAGATGAAGGAAACTTACAAAATCATCCTGTGGTTAGGGATAAACAATCACAGATTTCTGGAAGATCAGAAAGAATTGGATTTATGAATGAGCAAGTATGATTCACAGCAAAAGCTGATACAGAGAACTGAAGCCAACATCATGATAAGAAAGACTAACCCCAGATTTAGAAATTTAACTAAGAAGAATGCAGATACAGACTTTGCTGGAGAAGTAGATGAGATGAGATCTACAAATGGGTTTGTCAATGCTGATTGCTATGGAGCTGCTATACACTGGAAATTGCAATGCCAGAAAACAGTGGCAAAAAACTGCTGCTGATGCAGAGTTTAATGCTACTGTCCAGGCTGTTGAGTAAGGAATCTGGTTACAGAAGGTACAAGATGAGCTTCATGGCAGAAAATAAGAGAACAATGTACAAGTTTTATTAGTATTTAACGACAATCAGGCATGAATTGCAAGTTTGAAAAATAGTCAGTATAGGACTTCAACATGACATGCTGGTATTAGGTTTTTCTTACTAAAGGGGCTTGTCAGTGGGGGAGAAGTTGAGATTTCATATGTTCAGACAAATGAGATTCTAGCAGATGGGTTAACTACAGGTCTTGAACATGAGAAGCATCTTGGGTTTGTTAAGATGTTATCATTGAATATTTGAACTATTATTTTCTTTCTTGTTTTCTGTTTAAAAAGACTCTTTTATTTTGGATGAAGAGAACTATAAGAGATTAGAGGAAGTGATAGCGTAATCCTAATAGTATAGTATGTGGCCTCATAGTATGATGAGAGTTTTTTACTATTAGGTAGTTAAGTAGTGTATTACCGTAGTGATATGTAGCTCTTAGGCACACATCTTATTCTGTATTTATTCTCAATAATTTCTCCTCTGCTAGACTACAAGTATTATCTTTCTCCTCTCACACTATCAACTACATTCTACATTGATATCCTCTTGTAGAATTACCATCACCTGTCCTCTACTAGCTGACCTGTACTATTACCATACCCTCTATCATTACAGTGGCTAAAAGGACACAAAGAGGGACTATAATTCAATAGCTCAAACCACTACTGCCACCGACTAACCTGCTTCTACTCCCAGAATTTCACAATTCACGTGTGTACCTACCACTAATAAATATCACCTTATTCTTAAAAAGTAACGTGAATCCTGTAATACCTTAGCACTGAATTTATGCAATAACTTCAACCAAGATCTGAGTGCCTATACATTCAGACTGTTTCTATTTGTGAGAACACAATCACCCTCTATATTATAGAATTCATCAAGGCCATATTTATTAATATTAAGGTTGTTACCTTTTTTCAACTAATTCCCAGTACTACTATTGTACAATTGAATACTCTTGCTCTCCAGCATTTTGTTTATATTGTCCTCACACTAGTCATTTCTACTACTATAGCAATAAATTTGACTATTTTTAATATCAGGCTAGTACTAATAGTATCATATATGTACTTTCACTTCTGGCAATTTTACGACAATTAAATCTGCTTCTACTATTATTATTTGTATTATTAGCTCTAAGGCTTCCGACCTTGTTGACAAGTGACTTGTGAGATTTTCTTCTATTTACCAAGTAGAATACTGACTGCATTTCAGTATTTGTAGTCAATTTTCCAGCTGTTCAACATTTGGACATTATAGTAATAAGGGTGTCAATCACGTCTTGTGCTACTAGTATCTATCTTGCTACTCTACTGTGACCTACACTTGTCTTGCCACTAACTGCTATATATAAGACCACTGATCGAACTAGGCATTGTTTTTATTTTTATATGTATATAATATGTAGTGGCCGGTCCCAATAATGTCTATGTACTACTATGTACTACCTATTCTATAGATAATCCCAGAGAATAAGATGTGAATAATATGAAAAATGTGATACTTACTTGTTACTTAGATTTTATGATTTTTGATTATATTTTCAATGTAGGATTTCTGGGTTTAGGATTGGTATTGTCTATATTTATTAGCGAAAAAACCTGATCCTCCATCCAGAATATAAGTTTATATTGGTCTCAGGCATTTTTATAGACCGTGTCTTAAATGCTTCCCATCTACATCCCATATGTCCTAAAGGTCCAAATAGAAAGTATTTGACTTAAAATAGATAATTAGAAAAGAAATCTCATTCACTACATGGCTTGACAAATAGATAATTATTTTGTACTCTTTGCTGGATTCTAAGTTTTACTAGACTAGTGTAACAGTTTTGCCATTAAGATTTCAAAATCACACTACTCAATCATCAGTTGATGAAAAAAGCTAAACTTTTAACATGAGCTATAAAGTAATACTAATCTTTAAATAAAGTAACAAATTTTTCATTGTTTACTTATCAAATTTCCATTTACCAGATGCTATTCAATGTAACTCAGAAAATTTCAAATGTATGTGATTCATTCCCAATGCATCTGATGTATAGAATACATTAAATATATACTGTTCCACAGGACACAAGTAGATTTTCATTTGCTCATGATACAACTTTCTTTGTTGATGCAATTGCTTAGTAGATATGATGGAGATTTCTTCATATTTGGGTTTTTAGAATATACTTTATATTGTATTTCATGGATTTTCCTTGTACTAAGTTACAAATATATAAGAAACCTGATAAAAATAAATATATAGATATATTGAAATGAACAATTTGGTAACCATTTAAGTCTAATAACTTTCTGTACTATCTGGCCTACAAGAAGTTCTTTGTCAATAGCAATATGGACAACATATCACCTTAGTAATTTTTAAACTAGTATATAAATTCAAGAGCTTCTAGTAGCTATATCTTTCTCAATTTACCAACTTTTTATATCTTATATTTATATTTTATAAGAATTACACAAACCCTAGTCGCTGTACTCTTTAATAAGATTTGTATTCTGTTTAATCCTAATAGTAGCTTCTAGGTATTGAAATTAATCTGGAGTCAAATAAGCTGCAATCAGAAATCTGAATGAATTTTTCTGTAAAATATGGAGAAACAGAGAATTAGGATCATATACTACCTAGAATAGACTTCTAGTCCTATATCACACTTTCAATAACTTTTCAAACAGCTCTAAAGTATCAATTAAGGCACTATTTATTAAATATCAAATACAATAGTATAAGATAAAACTAGGTCTTATAGAAACATAAAGTAAAAATTAAACAAACGATTTTACAAATTACTATCATTTTGTTAAGCGGAGATAATCTGATAGACTTTAGAATTGTCTAGGCCAATCAAGATTCATTTCTGTAGACAGAGATTGTCAAGAAAGGCTCAAGTTCACTTTGTTTCGTTTATGACTACTAAGAGCGAAGTAAATTTCAGTAAAGTAAATTAGAATCATAAAACAATAAATCCATGGTTATGGTCTCTTCCTCCTTGCTTGATGATGTCCAAAGCTGGAGAAGCACTTCTATAATTAAACGCGACGTCTGCGTGTTCGCGGACTACATCTATTTATCATACAACTATGTATATTTCTGATTAGAACTCGCAATGTCGGGTATTCTTGAAAGGTGCGAATACCTGGAGACCTTGAATATTACCAGACCCTCTTTGGTAATTTCAATATAACTAACTCAGAATCATACTGTTCCCAATAGTAGTTATCCAGTCCTTAGAGTCTTTAGACTTGTGGCATAGTTTTTAAGTTGAACTAAGTTGGCTCCAATTGTCTTTGTTATTGATAAAATGATCAGTTTCATCTGCGGGTTGCATCTGCAAAGGTAGTTGTAATCACAACTTCTTTTCAGGTCGCCTGACTTTCAATACCTATAACTCCTTACCTAACAGATAAATATCTTCCAGAGGATTTACTACTAATTCACAGAAAGCTATTCCACTGAATTGACAGATATTCCCTCAGTCAGCAAAACTTGGTTGCTCTGGGTAACATTGTTTCAATCACTGTTATAGTATTTGTAGTTATCCCCATAACTACAAGGTATTCTGAAACCTAGTTGCAACACTCCGTGAAGTCCAATGGTTTCTATACTTGTTTCTCTCAGAGTTCTAAACTCTTTCTGATGTTGTACAGTAGATGTGAATATATTGGTCTCTTATTGAGATCCTTTGCCATTCAATACCATCTCTTTATACGAAAACATCCCATTACCTTCAGCCCACACTAAAGGTATCTTATATTTGAAGCCTAGTAACCTTCTAGGTAGTTGACGGACTAACTCTGTTGTACTTCTTAGACCTATGTGAAGGACCCCTCTCCTATACCCTGTGAACAAGATCCAGTCGGAAAGACGACAGTGACGTATACTGTGTTACTCTTATACCTTCAATTCTGTGGTATTATAGTCAAAGGACGCAACTGAGATTAATATATATGATGACATGCAGGCTCCGTGAGGAGGTCCAAGTGGGGTTTTGGAGATCAGAGATTCCCATTCCGGATGGGGTTACCCTACTTAGAGTGACTCCTAGGTATCAGATCCCAATATTCCTAACACATTTTCACCAGATATAGACAGCATAGAGAATGGAAAGTGAATTACAAAACAAGGTATCAAAGTCTAGAACCAATTTCCTCTAACCAATTGGTTTGTTATAATACCTATAAAAGTATAGAAAGACAGAAATAGACTAAAGTTTTTAGATTGAAACTAGTTGATTAATATTATACAAGGGAAGTTACAAGAATGACAGTAGTAGAAAGACATGCAAATGCAGTATTAAATATTATTAGTTTGCATAAAAAAGTACAAAGAAAAAAGAGTTCATCCAGCACAGTAATGACAATCCTGCAACCATTATAAATTCACTACCTCTGCAACCACAACTGCTTAGAGTGAATAGAAATTTTAAATAGACATTTATTGAATATAAGAAAAACCTTATGGGAAATTGCAAGGAAAAAAAATTCCATACTTTGTCTACCATCCCCTTGCATCTAAAATAGCAGTTACTTGCCTAAGTGTTGACTTTTATAGCTTTTCCAAAAATTCTCCTTCAATATCATGAGTTCAAATGATTTCAAGAGTTTCTGCTAGAGATCGCCTAATTGTGTCTGGACTCCCTTTAGTCTTGGAAATGTTAGAGAAGTATTGGTGTAGCTTTTCCTTTACCCTTTTCCAATTGTGCTTAATAAAATTGAGGTTTAGAGAATTGGGTAGTCGTTCCCTAACCTGTATGTTCTTTTCTGCAAATCAAGCAATAGTATTCCTCATAGAACATAACTTTGCACCATCCTACTAAAAGATAGGATCTCCAACTGGGTCCTCCACCTCCTATCAGATATCAACTAAACTATTCTCCAAAACTCCAATATATACAAATCTATTCATACTCCTGTCAAAAATAGGAATCAGATAACACTTATTTTTACCCCAAATACAAGCTCGTAATATTAATTTTATCCATAGTTCCTTAGTAACCCTTTGGATATAGTCCTTGTGTAACTTTTCCTCTGGTATACTGAAGATCCAAATACTCTTAGAATCTTTAGACTTTATAACCATGTATTTATCACTCAAGATAACTCCCTCAAAGTCCTCTTTTGTCTAATTTTTATACTCTTCTGTCTAAGCCAATCTCTTAATAGTGTGTTCATCTTTCAGAAATATCCTTTTCCGAGTACTCCAATTCTTTATACTAACTAATACCAAAGCTCTCTTGACTGTCTCAACAGTGGGATATGTGATAATCTCGTTGGGCAATTCTGATAATGGCTGGTAGCATGCCGTCTGGGACACTGTGACTAGGCAGTGATAGATTCTGGGATCAATAATTATAAGCTTTCCAGTAAATAAAAGATTTTTTGCATTACCCCTCTTTTGATAGTAGTTGTAAAAGTTTTGTACAGTACTTTTAGGATAAAGTAAGAACTGTCCAATATGAGACAAAGAAAGATGTTTTTGCCTTAGAGTAACAATTTGCACTTTCTCAAAGTCAGTGAGGTAGCTTGTAGTTTCTGCAAGCATGGTGGTTAAGCAGTGGTTTATTGAGAGGGTGGGACTTTTTAAGGTATTTCTCAGTAACTGCCAACAAAGCAGACAAACACTTTTATCTTAGTACTTTATCAAATTATATGAAGTACAAGTGCCTGGGAATATGTTTTCATACACTATAGATACTTACAAGCATACTTGACATATAGAATCAATTCTCTAAAAAAGTTGTAATACATGAGTACTGGTATGAAAATGCATACAAAAATAAGGACAGGTAATACCAATTGCGTAAATATATAAGAATAAAGATAGAAATGTCAGAATAATAATACCAAGTAGAAAAAGAAGGAAAGAAGAAGCAGAAAAATGAGAAGTATGTAAAGTGTTGAGTAATGTTACTTTAAAGAGACAGAAGGGTTTACTTTTAATGAATGCGATTAATATGACCATAAAGGAACAAGAAAAAAAAAAAGAGAAAAGAGGAAGAAAATGAAGAAAAAAGCGAATGACATTATAGTCCATATCAGCTAGTATCCATAATGTGACCACTTTGCAAGCTGAACCTAGAATCACAGTTGGAAACTCATCTGTAAAATGTATAAAGGGCAGTTGGAGAGATAAACAAAATAAAAAGAGCAGGTCAGGATAACCAACGGGTAAACAATTAGGAAGGTAGGTAAGATTGTAACAGTAGAGCGAGTCCATGGTATAAGGAGAATGTCCTACAAATAATACCGGTTTTATAAAGATACAAGGAGCCTTCTGATCTAAGGAAAGACTCATAATGCAGTAGTAGTATATTGGAAAACAGTCATGGGGGAGATAGAGGAAATTACCACAAAGATATTGAAGAAGATGAAGATGAAGTAAAGAGTGAAATTGAAGAGAAGGATGAACAAGAAGAGGACAAATAAAAGGCAGAACAAGGGTTTAATAATGAGCTACCACCTAAGAGGAAATATATCAAGCTGGATACAGCCCAAGAGGATCTGGTAGGACTCTCTAGTATTACAGATAAATCAAATGTGAGAGAAAGAAGAGTAGAAAAATAGGAAAGTAAAAGATTACCTGCTGAACCCGGGAGAGTATGTAACAATCCCCTCTTGGATAGTTAGTTCTTGGCAACAGGAAATGATAATTCTCTTCTTCAGTTTCATTCCTTTGTCTTACAATAGTACTAGGCCTCTGCCTATGTTACCGATAGTACAAGACCTTTGTCTTTTATCGGGAACGCCTATCGTAAGTTTTCTCTAACTCTTCTTTCTGAAGAGCTCTCCTTGGTGTAACAATAACGTTGCAATAAAGATAAAGATCGTAAAGGTGTTTTATATTCGTTAAAGTAATAAGTAGGAAAAGTACTTTGAATTCAGGCTAATTTTATTTAAGCTGATACCGCCAACACCGGCATATGGCGAGCCCCAGGGCCGGGCCCCCAGGTTGTTGCATCCTGGATACCACTAACTACGAACTAACTAAACCTCCAACTCCTTACTTCAAACATGCCCGTGCCATGCCCCACCACGAACACTAAATACAAAGCTGTCAACGGTAAAGAAAAGTCCTCCTCAGCCCAGCCTACCCGGCCAAGTTACTCGTACAAAATACAAAAGTTCCACTACCACCACCTGAATGTGACCCTGCAAAAACCTCCTCCACAGTAGAAACCTACCTGAGCACCCCCACTCAATGATCCCAGGACACCCCGCCGACCGCCCCGGCACCCATCCCTATTCACAAACAACAGAAACACCCAACTCCCAAGCGCATAGACCAGAGGTAAAGTTGACTTGCAGGGCGAAAGGCTCCCTAGCTGAGGGGGTACAAACCATCTGAGACAATCAGGGGAGCACCGCACCGGCAGCGCAGTCAAAAAACCTCCACAGAAGTAGCTAGAATGAGATAGTCCCCAAGCCACCGACACTTGACAGAACAAGCCTAGGTATTCCACTCTTCCTCAAACTCCTCAGCTCGCTCCGCAGGTGGCGAACCCGCCGCAGGCTCTGTAGTAGCCGGTTAGCAGTAGCGAACCGGCGAAGGCGTTGACCCTTCCAAGTCGGGGACAAGTAGTGGTACAGGTGAGGTCTGGTCTTGTTTGACACGGCGCTTCTTGTTCTTCTTACTCTTCCCACCCCCAGTGCAGGTCTAGTAACAGGAGTGAATGGGCCACTCTCATCACCACACACCACCACAGGAGGGACGCCACCAGAGGCGTTATCCCGACCAGCCACAGGCTCAGCCCTAGAGGACTCAGGCACTTGCCCCCTCGAAGGGGGTGATACCACCGTGGCTCGTGTCACCACACCAGGATCCATCCTACCCAAATCCGGAGCAAGTACCTCAACCATCCCCAATGAATCAGGAACCGGTCCACCCACACTACCAACTACAACCCAAGCTGCTAGAGGGGCCAAGATAATTGGCGGCGCAAAATTCCCGTGAGGGAGCTCCTCTGCTGGACTCCGAGAACTCTGAGGGTCTAGCCCACCCCCCCCAACCAAGACCACCGCAGTACCCGAAGTGACCGAGGGGACAGGCAAAGAGGCGATAACCATGGGAACTTCAGCCACCAACATCGTAAGATAACTGCAATTAATAGCACATTCATTCTCGAGGTCAGCCGACAAGGCAGATATCTCTTTCCCAGAACTATGAAATCGCCGAGAAGGAACAGAGATGTGATGCCGAAGGCGAGAGACTTCGGCCTCTAGGGCAAAGTTCTTCTCGACGGTACGAGACAGAACCACCAAGGAATATAGAGCAGACATGGCAGAGGGGCAGAGGCTCACTTAGCCATTGCGACCGTAAAGAAGTACCTCTGGTAAACAACTGAACGGATAAGTAGAAGGAAGAAAAGACTTCCAGCAAACGTAGGAGGGGGTATAACAATAAAGTCCCTGAAAAGGTGTTCGAAGTTAAAGACTTGAAGCCTATCGTGAGATAGAAATCAAGGGCTCTGATTGGATCGACACCGAACCTTCACATCCGATACGGCGTGAAAGAAGGAGGAAAAGTACTTAGAACAAGGCGTGAAAAACCTATCCTCCTCAGCCACATCCGCCTCCTTATATAGTGTTCTTCCCACCCATAGTTATGTGACCCAAAGGGGTCACATGTGTGAAACCAAATCATAACAAACTAATAATGTGACCAAAGTGGTCACCAGCTCAAACTCCATGACCTCATAGCAAGGTCATGTGCAAAACCTCATAAACTAATCATAACGCAATAAACAAGTCATATGACTCAAATGAGTCATATGTGCAAAACCCATGACCTCATAATGAAGTCCTATGCTAAACATAAGTCATATACGCAAGGCATAACCGCAAGGCACACTCGCAAGGTATACTCGTCAGGCGCATATCCTATGACTCATATTTGAGTCATGTGCGAAAGCATCACAAATCCCACATATAACAAATGATATGACTCGAATGAGTCATATTTGTAAAACCATAACATACCTGTGACTCATAACTATTTGTCATGTGAAAACGTTTTTCCTGCCAAGCCACATTCCTGATAGAGGCACAGAATCCACAAGGCCTTTAAGTTTCTCTGGGGTAATGGTATCCCCTTCATCCTGGATAGATTGCCAGAGGACATCGTTTGTAGTAGGAAAGAGAGAGCGGCTGTGTATTTTCTGTTTTATAGTACACCAGACATTCTTTATATAGCTGCAGTTTAGGGATGCAGGAGGCCAGTCAATAAAGTATCCCTAAATTTCAAGTTCTTGGAATTGATTTTGTGTATATTTGGAACTGTCTAGTGCTACTCCATCTTATTGAAGATAGACGTAGTTTAATTGCTGTCGGAATTGTTGCTGCCAAAACTGAAAAAATTGTGGAATAATATAAGTAGAAAACAATACTGCCTTAATAGTCTTATTTTATTATTCCTTATTCCAAAGGATGAGAGCACCTTTCTGCTTTCCTTTAAAGCCAGCCTATACTATGATTGTTTGTAACTTTCCGAACTTCAGAATAAGACAATCCTCTAGATCTTCCTCTCTTGCCTGCCTAGTAACCCATACCCACCCACCTGCTGATAAGCCACCAATATTGAAAGCTGCCTCATCACCCCATATGACTTTGCTCCAGTCAGCCCTGATCCAATCTGTATAATGATATGTCCAATCTAGCCTCTTTTCCTTGACAACTTGGGAGAGATATGGCAGTACTCAGGCTATTCTTCTGTGGTAGCCTTTTTGGCTGAAGACCTTCCATAGTGTAACTTTATTTACTGGTACACCTGCAAGTTCAGCAACTTCAGTGAAGGGCAGACAACAATTCTTTTGACTAGCAGTAGCAACATCACTGAGTCTTTTGTGAATTGGAGTAGTGAAAACCTTGGGACACCCAAGTTTAATCTTCTTAAATGTAAATGGAGTACAGCAAATGGAGAATACTGTACTGGTGGTGATATCAATTTCTTTTGCAAGCCTCCGAAATGACCAAGCTGCCTGTGCACAGAGAGCACAAATCTTGGACCTTATGGAGAAAGTAATTGCTACTCTCTTAGAAGAGCTTCCTTCTGGCCCAATTGAAGCTACTTGAGTAGGAAGAACCAAAGGCATAGCTGGAATATCCTACATATGAGAAGCGGGAGATAGGGATGAAGGCTCTGAGAGGTTATGATCTGGAGTCTCTGGTAGAAGGGCCAGAGAAGCTGGTAGTGTTACTGAGAGAGTTCAAAAACTCAGAAGACTTAGAGAACTCAGTCCAATACGGAGACAGGAATGACGACCAAATAGCTGGTTTGGAGACATTGCTTTGGTTCCTTTCTCTCTTCTTTTTTTCTTTAGCATTCACCGTGCTCTGCTTTCTTTTATCAATAATTCTTAAAGGCACTCCATCTTGTTTTTCCTTTCTATAAACAGCTTTTTTCTCTTAGCATTGTGTTGGAGTACTCAACTGTTGGTGTCTCTAAGGTCATAATGCCATTATCATGTTTAGCCATTCGGTATTTTCTTTTATATGAAGATCCTATTGTCTGAGGACAAAATTAACTAGCTGTCAACAGCCGGAAAATCTTCGGTGATAACAACCACACTCCCCCACCAATCCACTATCATGAAAATCCAAAAGAAAATTAAAAAATATAAATACATAGTAGAAATTAATATTTAGTATACCATCCATCAGCCTTAATAATTGCTTCCACCCTATCCACCAATGATCCTGCCAAAGTATCAAAAACCTTTAGGTCCAGAAGTTCCTAACAATAAGTGATAGCCTCCTCTATAATTTTTTTGATCTCATTGACAGGGCCCTTCAGGAGAAACAGCTCAGGATAGTGCTTATGAAGCTTGTCTTTCACAAGAGACCAAACATTTTCAATTGGATTGAGGTCTGGTGAATAGGGAGGAATTTCTATCAGAGAAATTCCATTTCTCCTGAGCCATCTCCTGAAAGGCAAGTGAGTCTTAGCATTGTCAATGATCAAAAATACCTCTTCCTCTCCAACATGCTCCTTGATATCCTCCCATATCCCTGGAAAGTCATATTGATCATAAACATCAATAATTGACTTTCCAGTCACTCCACCTCCAGCAGAAGTAGGATCAGGAAAAATAGGTAAAAAAAGACCATGAGTTTGACCATAGAAACAACCAGTCATCATCTGACTAATCTTTCTCTCTCCTTTCCTAGCAGTATGTTCAACACAATCCTTATTCCACTTTTCTTTTGGACATCTAAATACCCATTTTCTTCTCTTTCCTCCTCCCCTCGCCACAGCTACCTCATTCCCCCATATTGCCTTCCTTCTCCACATCTGCCTTGTCCAATTCCTATAGGCTAATGCCCATTCCAATCTCTTTTGAGCTAGATCCTCATCCAAATGAATCCTCTCTTGTGCTATCCACTTTTAAAGAAGCTTTTGTGCAAGTCTTCTCTTCACAGTCTTAGCAGAAACATTGGGAGCCACTCTTTCAGCAATCTCATAGTAGCTGGTATGGCGATTTTTGAGAGCTTCCTCTACCATAGCATCATCCTGCAACTTGGTAGTTTTAGGATGTCTTCCTCTACCTTTATTCTCCTTGCCCTCTTGATCTTTCTTTGCAAATGTACTTTTAACGGTACTGAGAGGAATGTCAAGGTAGTGGGAAATTTGGTAATTTATCATCTGATGCTCGTGTAATCCCAGAATTCGTCCCCTTGTAAACTCAGAAAGGTGCTTGGAGGGAATAGGCTGTTTGGCATGACTGCGAAGAATAGGAGGCATAGTTTATTGAAAAAAAAAATTTAAGTAAATTGGTTTGGTTTTGGTTGGTGTAGAGCAATTTCTTTAGGAAGTGTTGAGGGACCGAGGTGATGAGGAGGGGAGTATTGCCATTGCCGTTGAGAGCTAGTTAATTTTGTCCCCGGACAATATCAATAGCTTCTTGGCAAAATCTGTATGAGAACATATTCCCGGGTACTTGTATATGAAGTATAATCAAATTCTTTTATTTTAGTGTTGTGCACTAGTAACTATAGTTGCACCTTAGGTGTGGGGCCAGCGAATTGTCGCACAAAACTCGAACTCAACCGCGGCGTTTGCTGAAACCCGCCAAGGAAGCGAAAATAGGTACATTGTGCTGAGTCAGCAGCACCTCCTGCATACCCTGCAAACCCTCCTTCTACGTTCCTTTCCTCTCTCTCTCCTACCAAGTTTTAATGTAGTCGACCTCTGCAGTAAGCGTACTTCCTTTATTTTGCTCCAACCTACCAATCTTGTCTCCGCAATCATGAAGGCCAAGGCATATTCCGCCCTTCAGAAAACCTACGATCAAGCATTCCTCATCCGCTCCACAGCTGTATTTTACCCCCCCCATTGCTATCCTGCATCCAGTCCATAGGTAGCCTATTGACTCCCGGTTATGCTTATTTAATATAATTAGGTCTACTACGAAGATCAAGGAAATGAGGTAGAAGCTTTACGATGCTGGCGCGAGTGTCTTGGTCAACTCCAAGGCCATAATTCCGCGGGTCATCGCCCTCGCTCAGAAACAGAACGTACCTTGTTGAGGTCGCTCAAAGCAATGCAGGATCAGTGCCAGGAGCGATCGGAACTACTGCAAACATTATTGATCAGTCGAGTGGAGGCGGAGAATAACGGACAGGGCTGGAGGAATAAGGACGCAGATCCGGCGACGTCCAGCCTACAAGCTGCTATTACAGCTGGGAATGTTAAACCGGCCGTCTTACCTATACCCTATCCACTTCCGCCCCCGGTTCCCCCCAGGAGACTGCCTTCGTCCGGTTCTTCGTCCGTTCGAGATACATCGAGGGTCATTCCTCCATCTCTTCATCCCGCTAGTGCCCCGCCGCCCAATATCACCCATTCCTCTTCATCTCGGACACCGAGCCCGGAGAAAAGAGCTTTCCTATCCACACTACGGCCTACACGCAAACAGAAGAAGACAGATTCGAGGATCATAAATGACGGTCCGGAAGCTGCTGCAAAGGCTGCTACGCTGGCTTGGAGCTCCCTATCGCGAGCCGAGGGTGCGCACCTCTCACGAGCGATGGCGGCGCCGTCCACTGACCCCCTACCAGTCCGACAGAGCTTCGTCGCTTCGGCTTCAACAACAAACGATATATCGTGTGGACAGCGTGCTTCTACATTTACAGTACACCGGCGGCCCAGCCCACCTCCTGCCATGCTGTCCCGTACTGGCCTATCCGGGATTAGGTCTCGCCCTAATAGCTCTATCCTTCCGTTAGGCAACCCGCCATGTCCGGGGGATAGCATGCCTCCGGCACCACCACACGGGCACGTCCCACCTTCAACCGACAATATGCGCACCTCGCATCTACTTCACCGGGAGCTTCTGCAAGCCCTGCAGACACCGGCTGAGACCGCACATTGCTACTCATGCGCTGGTTCCCAGAGTGCCCCAACCTTCGCACCAAGAGTTCCCCCAAAGCCTGCCAAGTCTAAACGTCTTTCTCGTGTAAATAATAGCAAACCCGTAATACCTACACCCGAGCTGGAATCCAAAGAGGATTCGGATTCAGAGTACTACAAACCTCCTACGGCTACGAACTCCCGGAATACTATTCACCAACCCGCCGCACCAAGCGGGGGGGATAGATCGACCGGTCCCCCCACGCCATCTCCGGAGGAGGAAAAGCTGATCACGTCTACTGGAGGAGAGGAGGCGCTCCCTCCCCCAGAGAATACGCTTGATGGGCGGGTAGCGAAGGCTTTGGAAAGTATTGGTAGGGGGGTGGATATGAATGCAGCAATGCAGGTCGCAAATGAAATTGTCGTTAAGGGGGATGAAGTTCATTGGGATGACGTTGCAGGGTTAGATGCTGCGAAGCTAGCCCTCAAGGAAGCGGTAGTCTACCCATTTCTGCGACCAGATCTATTCAGCGGTCTGCGAGAGCCGGCACGGGGGATGCTCCTATTTGGGCCTCCGGGAACTGGGAAAACCATGCTTGCCAGAGCTGTCGCAACGGAGTCCAAGTCTACGTTTTTCTCCATTTCTGCCTCTTCACTTACATCTAAATATGCAAGTGCCCTCTTTACCTAATTATTGAATAACGCTGACCTTCAATATAGCTTGGCGAGTCGGAGAAACTCGTCCGGGCGCTCTTCGCTCTCGCGAAGGCAATGGCACCCAGCATCATCTTTGTCGATGAGATCGACTCCCTACTATCTTCAAGAAGCGGCCCAGGCGAACACGAAGCGACCCGAAGAATCAAAACCGAATTCCTAATTCAGTGGTCCGACCTCACGAAGGCTGCTGCGGGGAGGGAGTCTGCTGAGGGAGACGCATCCAGAGTGCTTGTTCTCGCTGCAACCAACTTACCCTGGGCAATCGACGAAGCCGCCCGCCGGCGGTTCGTTCGACGACAGTATATACCGTTACCCGAGGATGATACGAGAAAAAAGCAATTGAAGAACCTTCTCGGACGCCAGAAACACCACCTCAGCGCTGAAGACATCGAGAGGCTGATTGAGCTCACTCAAGGTTTGTCTCCCCCCATTTCACCCAATTTGGACGACCTTTAACGTTATCACAGGCTTCTCCGGCTCAGACATAACCGCCCTGGCAAAAGACGCGGCAATGGGCCCGCTCAGAAGCCTCGGCGAGGCACTGCTGCAAATGCAAATGGACGATATTAGGCCGATCACGTTCGAGGACTTCGAAGCGAGTCTTATGTCAATAAGGCCGAGTGTGAGTAAAGAAGGATTGCGGGCGTTTGAAGATTGGGCGACGAAGTTTGGGGAGCGGGTTTAATTCGGGATTATTAGAGCGATTGTATGACTTCTATACCTTCCTTCTTTTTTCTTTTGTTGTTCCGTTCCTAATTTGAGCAAAGGGGGTAATTTGGTTTGACTAATCGGGGGGACGGAGGTTGTATGATACCGCATAAACCACAGCAGCATTATCGCATATGAACGGTGTTGGCATTGTACTGTATAGGATCGAATAGAAATGATTTGATTTGAACTGGGAATGTAATTGGTCTCTCCCTTTTTGCAACCTGTCGGGTCTATGGTCCCCCGTCGAGTATATTACACACATCTTCCCACCAGGTACTATCCTAAGACCTGCTCATCCCCAGCTTCACCCTCCTTCACAATCCCCTCATATCCCCTCAAATCCTCTCTCGTCCCATCCTCCACCACCTTCCCAGCAGCCCACAACCCCTCAATATTACTCACCCCCACAACCCCCCGCTTCATCTCCCTCCTTAAAACCTTATCCCTGCGCTTGGCCTCCTTCTTGGCCACCCACTCCTCGACGCTCTCGAGGGGCTTCCTCTCACTCCCAGTGCGCATTGGGGAGATGATCTCAGCGACAATGTGCGTCTTCCTCCTGCTAGTAACGTGCCTGGGTAAAATTCTAACGCAGTCGCCTTCAACGCAGGCTTCGGCGCCATCGTGTACGAGGTGGTGAGTGTAGTCGGTGTATTTCTATCGAAGAAATGGTTAGCAGCGGGAGTTTGAGGTAAAGTGAAGTGGGGGGAGGGGAGGGGGAACCTTTCGGATGTGGGAGTTCCAGGTCAATTTTGGGACTCGCACGCGGATGGTTTTTGCGCAGCGGCCGGTGGCGACGACGATGCCTATTGCCATTCCCACACTTTTTGATTTACTTGTTTTGTCCTTTCTTTTCGTTCCCTTTCGTTTGGTTTGTGTGGAGTTGGGGGTTGTGCGGCGGCGGTGGTGTGGGGTGTGGGATTTTCCTCGGCTTCGCCCTTAATTCCAGTGCTCGAGTACCGGTACCCGAATGGATGTGTGGAGGGTGGGTGGTTGAAATATAGTGAGGCTCTCGCGCCACGTTTTGGATTCCGGCCAATGGGACAGGGTTTCGGGGCGCAGTCTGGCAAAGATGGCATCAAATATCTGTGAGCGCAATAAATAATTCTCTTGATATTTCACTGGTATTATTAGGGAATTAGCTAGCCGGGTTTTGAGCTGCGGGTATTATTTTGATCTTCATTGGGAATGAGTTTCTGAGGATAACAATAGTAATAATAGTTCCTAACACTTCTCATGGCCCTGCTTGCTATAAAAAAGAATACCCGTAATTCCGTATGCGCCGAACTGGCTTGGCACATGAAGAATCGGAGAAGAGGACCGGGGAATGAAATAGCAGCCCTCATCGTCGGATTTTTTTTTATTTTGGTTCTGTACAGCTATCTCCCTGTTTTCAGTGCGCCTAATACACCCTTATTGTTCCCGCTTCTATAACTAATTATAAACAGACCGTTCATGGAAAGTGGAAAAAGAAAGAAAAAGAATGGAATCGCGTGTAATGTATTTTGAGGAAACTTTTTTTGGTGCTGGGGGGGATTATACCGAGTTGAGGCGGAGGTAGTATCTAAGACCAATTTTAGCAGAAGTTTAGGCTACTCCCGAGATCTTTCTTGATGAAAGTGAGGTCTACTTAGCCATCTCGTATGAAGTCCTTCAATAAACAAGTTAGCATTTGAATCATTTGTGATGTCACTCAATCCCCACTAACCAACAGATCGCGGTGCTCGGCATAGTAGTAACAATGCGAGGTCTGAGTCCTTTAAAGAACCCCCTATAACCTTCCCTCTCATGGATGATCTTTGCCGCGTCGAATAGCCCTTTGCCTATAGTGACGATAAGATTCTACAGCCCATAACCAGCACAAACAAAGGTGGAATAATTAGACTCACTATTGCGAATACGGCTATTATGAGATGTGCCCCTAGTCTGCAAGAGGGTCTTTATAACATCCAAAGGTGTAGTCATGGCCGCAGCCACGGCTCCTGCCATTCCGCCAGAGAGACAATGGCTAAATGGATCATATCTCCGAGTGGGGTTGAGAACTTTAGCCAGGCTTTCGTACGCAGTAAATTGGATCGCAGTAAATGGAATAGTCATGGCCAAAGTCGTGGGGTAAGAGATATAAAAGGCGCGGAAACCTTCATTGCGGTAGACTGAACGAGCACAATGGGTAATGGATTCATATGTAGAGCCATGCACTTGCATGCGCTGTTTGATGACTATCGTAAATCAGTAAAATGGTCACCCAAACCAACAGCATGATCCAACCTACCATCGAATGGGTTCATTAAGGCATCGCTGGCAATTGTGGCGCAAGCCCCGGCCGTAGCTAAGCTGAAATCAATCGGGCGAACTTGAGGGAAAAAAATTCAAGCAAGAACCTACCAACTGCAAAGGGATGATGTTCGGATCCAACATTTCCCCCTAGCTTCTGTTTTACGGCTTCGTAAGTGCCAAAATAGACGGCATGTGCTGGACCTGTAGGGCATTCAATATTCAAACCACCATTCCAGTCTGCCCACTCAGGAGGGACATACCAGCACCAACAGCGACACTCGCGATTCCTCTCCACAAAGAGCGAACTCCCTCAGTAGAAGATATTTGAGCAACTGCGTTCGTAATTCCGGTATACATAGCCGCTGGAGTAGGGTTGACAATTTGCATGCGAGTCTGAAGAGCCATTGAGCCGCCATTCCACCCAAATATTGACGGAGGTGACAAACCTTAATAGCATCGACCGGATACATCACAACATGCTCCTATTAATCAAATGAACTCGGTCAATTTGTTGCCTCTACATCTCCGGCGGACGGGTTTCCCTACCATGACACCAGCAAACGCTCCTGCGACCAAATTCGACGTTAAACTCCCGCCGCCTAGAGATTCGTAGTCGATATCTTGAGGTGGCGCATGGTCAGCCATCGTGCCTTTGATTGTGGCAGCCAGGGTGAAGAGCGCTGAGAGCAATGGTTATGAGTAGTGGAGGAGTGGTAAGGTAACCAGGTATTAGGTTGGAGCAAATGTGTCGAGTTGAGAGGAGCTAGGAAGAAGAAGGCTAGTGGGTCGGAATGAAGAGGGCAAGAGGTGTCTAAGGCTCGGGTTGGGGGGGGCGAAGACGCAATGTGACGTTGGGCTGAGGAACGGGAGTGTGATGAGCAGAGGGTGTACTATGGCGAGTTGTAACGACCCTCGTGAATCAATGGCCCTTTTTTTTTTCCTTCTTCCCACACCACACAATCAACCTCAGTGGAGGAAGGCAACCAGTAGATCGCCAAGGTTGCTTATTTTCTCTTCCTTTCCCTAACCCCCACCCCCCGGGAGCCGGTGGAGTCGCGATGCCCGTACTCCGCCTTGACCAAAACCCGCTCTGTCTTTAACCTAATTCGTGGTTACGGGGTTCTGCCTGATCTTATCCCAATCCTGCCCCGTGCCATAAACATTCATACGGATATCCATCATCCGGTGATTTCTCCCCCCCCCCGACACCATAGTGATGGCTGTCGTGATTCAAGAAAACCCTCTGCTTCGTTATTTAGTATGGATCCACCTTTCCACTAAAAATTTCGGTCCTTCTAAGCTCCTGCATCTCCAATTCGCCTTACCGTACATACCGGCTTGCCGCTCCCGGTGGGCTTTCGCTGGTCGACGGGGGTTTTACAGGGATGGGGGAGCGAGGCTCCCAAGGTTGGGGCTAATAGACCAAGCACTTGGGCTCCCTATCAGATTCTATGTGCCTCACCGATTGACATTGACTGGACTGACATGCCGCATGCACGGGAATGCCAGGCGGTACAGCCAAAAACCAAACCTTCTCCTAGTGGAAAATTCACCCATGGAATTGAATATATTTGTAAGAAGCAATGCTTTTTCCTTTCCTGCTTTTAATTCTGATATATGCATTGCACTATCCACTACTTACTTGAGCTCTGGAAGGATATTGTCGGCAGATGTAACTGTACAAGGATAGTTAGACCTTATCGCACCGCGGCGTATCGCCTAAGAGATGGTTTATATGTGATATCAGCACTCACCCGAGACCCCAGTATTGTCGGGTTCAGCAAACACCTTTGACACTTTTCCATCTTCAACGATGAGGGCATATCTCTTACTCCTGGGCCCACCAAATATAGGGGTTGCATCAAACTTCATGCCAACAGCGTCGGTGAACTCAGAGGAAGGGTCAGCCAGAAAGCGGAAGTTCTCATCATCACGAGAGGTGAGGGAGTCCTTCCATGCCTACACGTATCGGATGCCGCGAATTTTAACGGTCTAACTCCACCTACAAGAACAGAGCGATAGAGCCAGGCAGCCAAACTGACCTTTGTGACAAAGGGGTCGTTGATAGCCACAACATAGGTCGGAACATCAAATTTAGCTTCTATATATTTGGCGATGTGCGCCGCACTGCAAGCAGGAGAAAATGCTGATGAAACCAAAGAAAGTTAGTGTCTATGGCAATTCAGAAGTACTCTTCAAGAATTTGATAATATACCACCGGGAACTCCAAGAATAAGGGCTTTCTTTTTACCCTTGAGTTCTTCGGCAATAGAGACCCTCTTGCCTAGTGTAGACAATAAAAGTAAATATAGGCTGCTGAATTGTGTGATTCATGATGATGCACCAAGTAACCCACCTGGCGTATTTTCTCTCAATTGAATATTGGGAACCAAGTCACCAACCTCAATGAAAGCCCCAAGCGACGCGCGAAAACCATGAATAGAAGCAGTAGAAAGACGACGATGGGTACTTGGAAAAGCAATAGTCCAGGGACGGAGTAGAGAGAACATATCGATGGTCTGAGCAATTTTTATTAGCATGCGGCTCAACGAGGTGATCGGTCAAGAGGGTGGGGAGCGGCGTGAAATTCATGTTGAATTATTTTCGTACCTGTGCTTGTGATTTAACTGTGATTTAACTGTGAGGTGAAGAAGGTTGATCGTTGCGCTGAGGGAAAATAAGCAGGATTGCACTGTCTATAGTTGGAGTGAACCTTGCTGCGGAATTGAGGATGCAATGTCAGCGAGCGACGGTGTGGGTGCTGTGAGACACGCTCCTCCCTTCTCTCCTCCAGACGACGGCAGTAAGAGAAGTAAATGTGTGGCGGTAGAGTTTGCGAGAAAATCTTTAGAATCCAAGGCGATAGAACTATGTAAGTCACAACGAACATAATGCCAATAAATAAAATGTGAATCATTTATTGCGTCATAGGGTATAATCACCCTTGTGACTCTGAACAGTCAGAGAAATTAAGAATTAAAGATATTCTGACCTAAGTTAGCCTACCGACTGATACAGCAGAAACTATAATATCCTTTTATACTAATTTCAATATATGATACATCCATAAGGTATCAAGCTCCATACCTTTTTAAGGAATTGAATTTAATTTGTCTTGCACAGTTTTAGCAGGATTTCAGAAAGCAGGGTTTTGACTTTTGAAGCATTGTGGAAGGTAGTTAAATATTTAATATTAAAAGAGCAGAAAATTAATGAAGGGATTTATTGAAATTCACCTATATAAGTTATCTGGGCTGAATTAGATTGCAGGATTATATTGTATAATTTACTATTTCTTTATACAAGGTAATCTTCAGAACAGGTATAAGCAAGATATTAGCAAAATACTAAGTGACTGTTAATCTTACAGAAATTAACATAAGACTATAGAGACTAGTAAAATAGAGCTGAGCAAATGCTAAAGGGTAATATGGAAAAGCTGAAAACGGAGAAATTTATCCATTATGTAATAAATTACTGTAGTAGAAAATAGATATTAACTTCATAAATTATTAAAGTTATTACATATATAAAGTATTAGGGAAAAAACTATCTTATTTTAGAATGCAATAGCAAAAGCTATAATTTTTTAAATAAAGTACAAAGTAGTCATTTATAACTTTATAAAAAGTATATACAAAAACAAATAGAGGAGAAAAAAACAAAAAAACAAATAGACAATTGGTCAATACAAAAAATCTTTAAAAATAAATACTATTCAAAGTTGTAATTATTAAAGAATATTTATAGTGATGACTATTTATTGTCAGTGAAGAAGATAAGCTTACAACTATAATATTAGTATAGATAGTAAGCTATTATTCAGCACAAAATGCAAGATTTAAGTTAAAGTTTTCCAAAGCTATATCTAAATTCAATTTTTATATTAAGGGACAACAGATAGTCTAGTACAGAAAGAGACAGGTAAGTCTTATTGAATCTTATAGTATATGTAAGTTGACTAATTTAAGAATTAGTAATATATAGAAAAGTGTAGAAAAACTTACCTATAAAGCAAATGGAAGATGCAGTTACTTCTGATAAAGGACTATAATATCAATTAGAAACTTAGTTATTTATGGACTTTAATAAGAACATGGAAGTCAGAAGAACAATCAGTTAGTAGTTGTTTCAGATTTAACATATCATAATCACAATATCATGAGAGAGAAATTACATAAAAAATCTGGAACAAAATACCCTGTATTAGATTCTTGGTTATTGTACTGTGACATAAGTAATATTGCTCTAGTGTCCTCTACATTCCAGGTGCCCCAGAGTCAGTTGCAATGTTTGTTTGTATTCAGAAGATATGAAATTACCTTACTGTACTTTATTACATACAAACAAGATATCACATTCTTCTTACATCTGTCTAATCTCTGAGTTATTCTTCTTGTTACTTCCTTTTCACCATATCTGTAGCTTTAACTTATCTCTTGCCTGCATTCTGAGTCTAGTTACAGTTACTAGTTCCCTGCAGAGAGCATCTAGCTTTACCCTGTAATACTCTCTTGTATTATAACATGACACTGCTCCCAACACATATACGGTTCCTGCTCAAGTTATCTTACTTTTTACTTCCTGGTTCCAAGACACACACATTTACTATATCTCTCATCAGGGTCTTCTCTATTCCTAGTTCTCACTAGAGTATTTCTGAATGTGCCTATACAGTTGTCCAAGATCATATCCCATCTATCACCAGTGAGTACATTCTTAGGTAGTCCAATATATGTGCTGATACTCTACTTTCGTTCTCCTAATTCCTGATGAATTACACTCATGGAACTTTTATAACCAGTTAGTAACTTTTATTAAATTTACACCATTACTTCTATATCCTCAGGATCTTCTGATGTCAATCTGAATCCTTGTTTTCCAAGTTTATACTATTATGGATGTGAATTTTCAATTCCAATTTTTTTATTCTTTGAATCTCATACTTGCATAAGATGCCATATTGAAAATAGTCAACAACTACCTTTTCCAGCAGTTGTCTTCTGTTTGCAATCAGGTTACTTATATAAGCAATAGCTCCTACATACAATGTAGTAATAATATTATAATCCTCACCTGTGTTCATAATATAGTCTGGATCCTGTAATATCCACATTTCTAAATAAATATCATTAAACATTCTTAAATCAATCTCATTATTGACAAGTTAATACTTGTATATCTCTTATATCAGATACACCAAGGTAAGAATTGCTCCAATATAAACTATCAGACTTTTATGCATTTTCTCTTAGCTATAGTGTGACTAGGCTAAGTATATTCAATTTACATGGTGAGTTAGCTGCCATTAATATTTGAATATATACTTAATGCCATATAGTACTCTCTGCAAGTATGGTCCCACATTATACTGAGTATCAGAAGCTTTGCCAGGAGCTAGTCCTTTAGTGCATCATGTATCTTTTCTCTACCTGCTTATTTAAAGATAAAATTATTATTACTTGCTTTGTTTCAGAATATCAAAGTGCTAATGCATCAAGCTTGGGGGAGATGATAAACTGCAGGATCATAAAATGCAGGAATAGAGATTTCAATTGGTATTAGTAGTAAAATAAGAAGTGAGAAAAGTATTACATGATCTTGAAGAAGGTGTTACTCAGTTGGTAGATTGTGATGGCTATCTCTAGTCAGTATATAGTAGTGGAGAAAACTAGGAAGAACTTGCAAAAATGCATGATATTTTTATTCATTGTAATGATGATCAGAAAGGATCCTGCAAGATGGCCCCTATCAGCATACCCTACTTAGTTAGGATTTATCTAAATAGTCCAAAATGTTAGTGAAGTCAAGTCTACAATGTCATAAGGAAACCAAGTTTTGCAGTCTCATTCCAATAGCATGTTGGCCATTAAAACTGTGTAGGATCTGTCAGACCGCTTTATTTTTATTTCTCCATCTGTCCTTGGTTAGATATTTATGTAAACATTCTCCAGACTCTATTGATTACAATAAACGATTGTCAAACTGGTATAAGTATTTGTAAAAGTAACCAAGTAGATACAATTCAGTCAAATAGTAGTGAGATTCAGTATGAATCAAGTCCATATATTTGTCATTGTCTCTTGTGCAATTGCCTTCATGCACTCTGTACCTCTTAGCGGTAGCAACTGGCTTGTTTATTTATACTCTCTCATGTTATAACTTTTTTTGTTACTCATTAACCTTGACCTGTATCCATTTTGATATTCAGAACATTAAGAAAATATCTATCACTTTATGATACTAGTTTAGCTATCATTCTATATAGGCTAGAGTTTCAAGTATGTGGTGACAGTAGTGCCCCTTTATGGTAAAGTGAAACAGCATGATAAGTCAGCTGTAAGTAGATTTGAATGATAACATTTATATACTCTCTGGCTGCTACAGTACTAGGGTAATAACTTTTAAAAGACAATATCCTAAGTTTCATATCACCTTTTCTTGTCGCTGTGTAATATTAATGTGAAGCTTGTTTGGTATAAACAATCCAGGGTTTAGCAGGAAAAAGGTCTAAATGATATCAAAGGACTGTGCTTGTATATGCATATGAGAGATCTTTGAATCCAGTCGATCATAGACTTGAATAATTGAGATAGGCCATGTGAAGCATATCCAGCCAGTACATATCTGGCACCAAAACATTATTAAGTTTATGAAGAACAATTCTCCTTATACCTTAGTAAAGAATTACTCATGCCCAGTTATACGGCCCAGATATATCCTGCCACTTGGTTATGTTTCCTGTATTCTATACATTTGGAGTTGCATTACAATTATGCTAACATCCCATGGGTCTCAGGCTGTGAGGCTCTGTTTACTTATATCCCATATCTTGTTTCCTAGTACTTTGATATCTAACTCACATTCCAGGTACTTTGTACTAAATTTATAATCAAGATACTCCACTCTCTTGGCTGTACCATTTTCATGTCTGGAGACTTTACAAATGTTTGCTACTTGGCAGACATGCTTTGGGCAACCTGATTCCTGGTGTTATTGTATCTTGTTTTTCTAAACTAATCCTAGATTATTATCACTCTTCTTTACGTACTTACAAACTTTCTTTCGGGCTAAGAAGTAGCTACCTTTCATTTGTCTGCTTTTGTTACCATTTCCACCCCCTTTCCTGTCACCATGATTAGGGGTGCCTGTAGTCCATTGTTTGTTCTGTGCCTCTTGTCAGATAAGTGGGGCCAGTTTCAACTAGCCCACTAGTAATGGGTAAAGCCACCAATCACAATCAAGAACTGAACCATCGAACACAGAGACAATACGAGTGTCTGTCAGCCAATTGTACCACACCACTTCAGGAAATAACAAAGAGCCACTAAGAGGATAAAAGGTTCAGGGTCAAAGCCATCCCTACTGAATTGAGGAGGAGACACCTGACTAAGCCACAGTAAATACCACAAGGATACAAACTCTAAGGGAACTGTGATAAACAACATGGTAGGATTCTGACCGCCGAAATATAGAGTAATGAGTAAGGGCGGGGCCAAAAAGGCCACTATCCTGGAGGAATAATAGTGGCCTGTACGATGTATTGAAACTTGGGAAGGTCATCAGTCTATCACAAAAATGCTTTGCATTATGAGAACTAAGAACTCAGTTAAAATCTAACAAATATGAGCTGGCCCTAAGGACAACCAGGGTGATTCCTCCAAACACAATGTTCAATCCCTCCAATTGAATGCAAAACCTGCCAGTTGAAGATAGACAGGAAGTGGAAGACCATTACCAAAAAAGGCTCTTAGATGACAACAATGAATCGCTTGAAGTGTGAGAATTTTGAGATAACCAGGAGAAGATGAAATAAGATGCAAACAAGTAAACCAGCCTCCAACCACACAATAACTCATGATCACTAGTATACTGTTCAAACTGGAATAAGTGCTGAGTAAAAAGGATCATTATGGGTGTAGAAGCTTATTACAGAGATGGAGTGAAGGCAAGGATGAGAAAAGTACTTAGAACAAAGCGTGAAGAGCCTATCCTCTTCGGCTGTACTAGCCTCCTTATATGGTGCTCTTCCCGCTCCAAGCCAGTAGACCCGAAGTGGTCACATGCTCAAAATCAAATCATAACAAACTAGTCATGTGACACAAGTCGTCACCTGTGTAAAACCAATGACCTCATAGCATCGTCATGTGTGAAAACTCATAAACTAATCATAACACAATAAATAAGTTATATAATGCTAAGCAATTATATGCGCTAAATTCATGACCCTATAATGAGGTCATCTGAAAAATATAAATCATATGTGCAAGGCATACCCGCAAGACATACTTACAAGGCATACCTGCCAGGCACATGTTACATGACTTATAATCAAACCATGTGTGAAATATAACAAATCATAATATAACAAGTCATATGATCCAAATGAGTCCTATGTGCAAAACAATAACATACCAATGAGTCTTAATCATGGGTCATGTGAAAATCCTTTCCTTGCTAAGTCACATTTGTAACGTTAGCTCCTCTCCTACCAAGTATGCGTCTCTTTGAGCTTAGTAACTTTCTCTGCTAATCTTATCTACCACCAGCTGGATCCTCCTCAAGTTGTGATTTGCTGCTTTGGATTCATCCTATAGGAGATCTCATAGGTTTCTTACTTCGCATTCTGATTTCTGAAATTGTTCTTCAAGATGCCTAATTTTGCCATTATAGGCTGTTTGGATTATTATGACTGTTGCATCTATTCTTGCATTAGTCCTCCTGAACTCCACAATCATTTCCTCCTGCTGGGCAATTGTTTCTCCTTGTCTGGTGATCATTTCCCACCTCCATTCTTTATGGATATCTGGTTTTTTGTCACCACACCTTACCAAGCTCCTACTTCGGAGTCCTTGTCTTCCTCACTACCTCAACCTGTTGTCGTTGGTGGTAGGAGTAGTACTTTCTGGTGCAATTCTGCCAGTCGATTTTGTTGTGTCTCGACTGTGTTTGGGCAGAGGGTTGTTCTGTTACCCATTCCAGGTTTTTGTCCTCCTTGTTGGAGGTCTTCATCTCGTTTTCCTTGGTTTGGAATCAGTTATGATGCGCTTTAGTATCCATGTATACCGTCGTGTCCATAAAGTCTTCATACCCTGGCAGCGCAACCACACAACTACAACACCTCTCCATGGAAAATTGAAAAAAAATTCAAACAACTCAATTAAGAAAAGTTTATGAATAGAACTAATAAGCCTTAAGAAAATATTACTACTACTTTGTATCACCACCATCTGCATCTAGTACAGCCTGTATTCTCTCAAGCATCCTATCTATCCACCCATCCAACTTCTCTTGGGAAATTAAATCCCATTCCTCCTTTGCTGCCTGAAATAATTCAGCAGCACTGTGAGGCCTCCTATGCAACCTGGAGAATCGATTTCTGAGGGCTCCTTTGAGCAGAGCCCAAGTGTTCTCAATAGGATTGAGATCTGGTGAGTTGGGTGACCAAGGCAATTTTTGATAATCAAAGTCTGACTGCAGTTTTCTCTTTTCCTCACCACCCTACCAGGAGGCATTGTCTGCTGCTAGGTGGATGTTGTCAGAAGATCTATCCCAGACCTTCTATAAAAGGGATGAGGTATGGCTGGTGGATTTCAGTTGCATATTGGTGGGAATTGAGGCCAAGTCTGTCTCTTTTGCTGATCCTTTATTCCTCCCCCCTCTTCCTCACAAGAATTAACTCAGTCCTGCCATCCTTCATGATTGCACCATAGACTCCAATACTAGTCCTCCCAGACTTAAAGCTAGACTTCAAGTTTTTTTCTTCTAGCTCTTCACCAGGTCTAACTCTGACCTTCCTGCCACTAGGATTTGGATCATAGATAATAGTGACTTCATCCACAAAAACAACCCAATTCCAGGCACACCTCCAATTCCTCCTTCTCCTAGCAAACTCCTTTCTCTTTTCCTTCTGTCCTTTCCTCCAAAAAGGTTTTTTTCTAGGTATCAGAAGCTTAAAACCAGCTTCTGATATGATCTTATCCACAGATGTCTTTCCCAGACCAATAATCACTTTTTTGGTAATGTTGCATAACGCTAAATGAGGCTCAGCATCGATAATGGACTCTACTATCTTTCCTTTTTGAGGAGTAACTGTTGTTGGTCTTTCAGATCTGGGGGCATCATGGGCATTTCCATCTCTTGATTCAGCTCTTTTAACTACTGATTGAACAGTTGCCTTAGAGATACCCATAACCTTAGAAATTTTATTATACCCCATATCAGTATGTTTATACAGGGCATAAATTTCCTTAATTTGGTCTTCTCTAGCTCTTCGGGTATGTGGGTAGGTCATGGTAGAGGCGGTTATTTTGGGGATGGAGGACAACACCGTTGCCGTGCTGGGGTATGAAGACTTTTCAGACACAACAGTATTTTGTTGAGCCATAACTGGAATGACACTGGTGAATTGGTTAGTACAAAAAACATCACCAAATATTTGAACATTTTATATCTTGTAGTCAATGTGGTTTTTCATTTATCTCCTGCATTGATTTATATATTGTGATATGCATCTTTAAGGCCCAATATGTGGAAGTATTTGATCACAATCTATCCAATGCTTCTCAAATCAAGAGTAGCGGATATTGATCCTTTTGGGTACTGGAGTTGCAGGCTGTGTAGTCAACATGGAGTCTCTTTATTTCAACATACTTCATATAGTATTGGAGATCCTCCTGATGTAAAAGAGTGCCTGATCCATACTCTGTTTAGGTTTTTCACAATGGACTTTCTGAGTTCATCAAGTTCAACCTCTCACAGTGGGTATAACTTCTTGTAAAGAATTTCTTTTATTTTCCTGTCTTTTCTTCCTTTTCCAGTGAGATCCCATAGTCAATTCCTGGTCTTCTTGGTGGTAGCTTCGTGGCTTCCTCTTATTAGAATGGAGTCCTGAATTTATTGTATTCTTTAGAATCAATTTACTCTATTCTTGTTTGCTTTGATATTTCTTATCTTGAATCGCTCGCTCTGTGCTGATATTGATCTTTGCTAGGACTGCTTTTTGATTATAGTATGCTCATTTGAGAATCCCTGTAGTGTATCTCCTTCAATAACACTGGTTAAAGGCTTTCGCTATGATCTCATTGATCTCGGTCTTTGTTATTTTATCTGGCTGGGTTTGGTCAATACTTCCAAACCCCTTGATTCCTCTTATGGTATCTTCCAGTAGATACAGTTCATGTGGTTCTTGTTCGTTGATCTTTTTGATAATCAACATTGCGATTCCATTGCCTTTTCAGACTTCATAGTCAACGTGAGCCAGGAAGGTGAAGATCTTAGGAATACTGGGATCCAATTCCTAGGAACCACTATAAGTAAGGTAACCACCCTTGGAATCCGAATCCATAGTCTCTGACATCCACCTCTCGTCCCCTTGTAGGGCTAGCACCTCACCATACATTTTAATCTTAGTTGTATCTGGTGACTATAATGCCACACAAATGTAGATGTAGGAATGACACCGTTTATATAGCTGCTATCAATCCAACTGGATCCTGTTTGTAGAGCATATGAGAGAGAACCTTTGACTAAGTTAGGGAAGTAGAATGGGGTAAACCAATCAAATACTCTTGGAGGCTATTAGGCTTCAAAGATGTGACATCTTCGGCATGCGCCATAAGTAATGGGACGTTATTGTCTAAAGAGATGGTATTGCATGATGTAGGATCTCAATGAGAAACCAATACATTAGCACCCACCCTATGATAATCAGAGGAGTCTAGAACTCTGAGGGACATGACTGCATAAACTAATCGACTATATGGAGTGTCATAACTGGGTTTCAGAAAATATTGTAGTTATGGAAATTATCTCCAATCCTAGAACAATGATCACAACTCAGCTACCAAAAGCAAACAAGGGTTGCCGACAGTGGGAGTATCTATCAGTCCAGTGGAATTGCTTCCTGCTAATTAGTAAGAAGTCCTTCAGAGGTTATTTGTAGATAAGGTAAGAAGTTATAAAGGTTTCAAGTCAGGCAACCTAGAAAGATTGTGAAGACTACTACTTTGGCAGATACAACCCACAGATGACACTGATCATTTCATCAATGTCCAAAACAATTGGAGCCAACTCAGTTCGACTTAAGAACTAGGCCATAAGTCGAAAGAAGCTACAGATTAGGTAATTACTATTGGGAACAGCATGGTTCCTAGACAGTAATATCATAATTACCGAAGAGGATGTGGTGACTTTTACAGTTTCCTGCTATTTACACCTTTCAAGAACATCTGATATTGTGAGTAACAATCAGAGAGGTATAGTCATGTCCATTGAATAATCATACCCCTACCTGGCAAAAAAGTAACACCATCAATCACTCATCCCACTGGTAGCTATAGCTCCCCCTCACTTTACCTGAGTAAAAGATGATTGGAGTAAGAAGGTTTATACCCTGTATAGGCATACAGATATGGTGTATAATAAAATAGCAAAGGCTATTGGAGTCTGCAAGGTGACCATTCAAAAGGTTGTCATTTGAGTCAAGACACCATATGCTGATACCTATAATGATTCCTAGGAAGGCCAAGGTACCAAGTTTACCGTTATCAAAAGAAGAGCAGTAGAGGCTATTATCGATACCAAACCTCATTTAGTGCCATACGAAATTTCCCAAATGGCAAATATTGGTCTTGGTAAGACCACTTTTAATAAGATCATTTCAGAAGCTAGTTTTAAGCTTCTGATAAAAAGGAAAGAGCCTTTTTAGTAGAAAGAACAGAAGGAGAAGAGAAAGGAGTTTGCTAGGAGAAGGAGGAACTGGAGAGGTGTATGGAATTAGGTGGTTTTTCTTGATGAAGCTACTATTATCTATGATCCAAATCCTGTTAGGAGAAAGGTCAAGATAAGAGCTGGTGACAAGCTAGAAGAAAAAAACTTGAAGCTTAGCTTTAAGCCAGGAAGGACTAGCATTAGTATCAATGCTGCAATAGTGAAGGGTGGGAGGACTGAGTTAATTCTTATGAGAAAGAGGAGGGAGGAGGAAAGAACTAGTAAAAGAGACAGACTTGGCCTCAATTCCTACCAATATACAACTGAGATCCACCAGCCATACCTTATCCCTTTTATAGAAGGTCTGGATAGTCCTTTTGACAACATCTACCTAGCTGCAAACAATACTTCCTGGCATGGTGGTGAGGCAAATTGAAAATTGCAGGCAGACAGTAATTACAAAAAGCTCCCTTGGCTACCCAACTCTCCAGATCTCAATCCTATTGAGAACACCAGGGTACTACTCAAAAGAGCCCTCTGAAAGAGATTCTCCAGATTGGAAAGAATGCTTCATAGTGCTGCTTAATTATTTCAGGCCGTAATGGAGGAGTGGGATTTGATTCCACAAGAGACCTTGAATGCTTAGATAGAAAGAATGCTGGTGAGAATTCAGGCTGTTTTGGATGCAGATGCTGGTCATACACTATGATAATTGGCTTTCTTTGAAGCTTAGGTCACATACTTTCATCTATTCCTTAATTGACTTTGTATCTTAATTTTTTGTATTGTTGAATTCATTAAGTGTTGTGGTTGTGGTTGCTGGGCAGGGGTATAATTATTAAACGGACATGACTGTATATTATTATATAATAGATGGATGTAGTCCGCGAACACTCAGACGTGGAATATAAACATCACAGTGCTTCCCAAGCTTTTAGACATCACCAAGCAACAGAAAAGAGACCTTAACAATAGAATATTGTTTTTACAATTCTATCTTACTTTGCCTATTATACATTGATCTTAGTAGTCATATACAAAACCTTTGAAGCCGCACCTTCCTAAGCAATTTCCGTCTCTAGAAATGAATCTTGGTTGGCCTAGACAACTCTGAAGTCTCTCAGGTTGTCTCCATCCAAAAGTATATTGTTAGATCTGCTTGTTACCAAAACTCTCTACCCATCTACCTTCCCATACTGCATTACGCGGCCAGGACACCAAGTGTCTCACCAGATATTCTACACAAACAGAAACCTCTGAAAGTCTGAACTTGATAGCCCATCTGTGAGAAAAAGAAGTAGCTCCCAAACAAGCAAAGGAGATGGCACAACCTTCTAAGTAGATTACCCTTGGGGAACTAATGGATATCTTGGGAGATGTTCATTTTACAAGCTTCAGTCATTTGTCTTCTCTTTTCCCTGTGGCTCTCTGGAAACCTTTCAGAGGTCTAGCAGGAAAGTCCTCTAGTGTTCCTGAGTACTTAAGAAACCACTCCCCTGTTTCAAGATCCACCACATCATGTCCGAATACCAATGCGATGGATCTTACAAGACTTGCTGCCAGGATATGAACAGTCTTAGGTCAAATATGGCAGCACATTTCAACTAGTATTGATACTGCCAATATTGCCTTTAAGACTCTATCAGCCGACTCACAGGTGCACTTATGAGTACTGATACAAGTCCAGTAATGATTGCATGAAGGACAAGATATATATGACAGTGACATTTCGGTTATGTTACGTCAGTGTGCAGTGGTGGAAGCAAATATCCAAGAGATACTAGAAAGGATGAACAAGGAAATAGTTGCTAAATTGGCAGTACAAGATGTAGGGCAAGAGTATCATGAGGTGATAACCACCCAATTGCAGAGAGAAGTTCTTGAACAAGATCTCAACCTGAAATGAGAATTCCAGGAGTTCAGAGCACAACAGATCCAAATTATCCTCACTATTCAAGGAGATCAAATTCACATATCGGATACCTTAGCTGTAGTGCTCATTAGAATTAAAAAACTAGGTAGCGGACAACCCAGTGGTCGGCATACTATCTTGCTGTCAGTCGCAGAAGAATTAGAGGATACTGCAGAAACAGAGGAATCTGAGGAACCCACTGTCCAACAGAAGTGGAAACAAAGAGAAGGGAAACTCCCAACTCTAATAATACCGGGCAGTGACCTGGATGATGCGAGTGATGAGGGGGATGACGATGGAAATGGAGGAAAACGTGGAGGAGTTCTATCCTGATTTAAACCTGGGTTAACCCCTGAACAATATGGAAAGGCTGATATGTTTGCAGAAGCATAGGCCTAAATTGTTAAACAACTGGCGGGCTCACCTCCATTCTTTGAAGCCAAGACCAATCAATACATCTACAATTAGTTAACTCAATGTGTATCTTACTTTGAATACAATCCCAGCATTTGTGATGATGATGGGGAATATAGTATCTATGACCTGGGAAGGATAAAAAGGGATCAGATAAGCCTGATAGCAGTTTGGTATCGACGTGTAATGGATGGCCTCCCAGGAGAAGCATAAGATATAGAATTGTGCTAAGGAACTTGTTTTGAATCTGAAGACACCAATTAGTATACTCCTCTCGAAGAAGGACATAAGCCCATAGGTGATATGTAATCAGTCAAGTATAAAAACTATATGCAGACATTTATGGGGAAGATGTATAATCTAAATCTCTATGCTTGACTAACAGGACCTGCCAGGCATATGGCTTGTGATATGAAGTTGCCTACCAAGATTTGATAGTGACTTTCCTTAAACAAATACGATACCGACACAGAATGGGAAAAGGGTGCCCAGGAAGTAGGAAGAGAAGAAGAGGAACAACAAGAATGGGACCACCTGGACCTGGATAAATCAAAATCCATGAAAATATTCTTAGATAACAAAACCTGAAGACAAGGGTTAACCAAAGGTAAAAAGGATGAAACCCTTTATTAAGCAATGTGATCTCGCCAAAAATCAAAATTTGGAACTGGAATCTGAGAAATCGGCAAAAGGTTCTACTGGAACTACAAAGATGATATATACAAACTTCAAAAAGGCGAATGAAGGAATTCCCCACTCTACAATTGAAGAAAGAAAGCGGAAAGGCTATTACACTCATTGCGGAAAGAAAAACCACATCTACAAAACCTGCTAGGGACACATTCAGATGTTTAGAGTAAAGGCGGAGGACTATTCATTCAATACACTTAGGCCCACAATGGTGGCGATAGTTCACTGTCCCAGAAAGATCTCCACTGCTCAAATTCTAAGAGGTAACAAACTCTGAAAATTAGGCAAAGATGAGGAAATGACTTAGGTCATTTCATTGATACTGACACTGACAGTGTACAGGTAGTCTAAAAGATACATACTCTCTAGGACTTAAAATCAACCGCAAAAGACGAAGTCGAAGGGAAGGAAATAACTTTGCAATTGTGACCTGAGTGGCAGTACCTGTGTCTCTCTTGTGACAAAGTCAAGAGGATCAATAAAGAGCAATGTACATATTGACAACATCTCTATACTTCCTAAGGGAGTATTGAAAGCTTGTCCCTAATAACTTAACACGTATCCATTAGGGTAGTGAGCCATGTGACCTGGAAACTGAAAGGTCTCTAATAAGGACTAAAAACTAGACCGGAAACAGACAGCACTAAGGGTACTAGAGAGAGTGACAGTAGGGCTAAGAAGAAGGATCTAGAGGAAAAGCGAAGCTTATCTTGGATCTATACAAGAAATAGGTGCAAGAGTTCTAGACCCGTTGTTTAGTTACTGCTTCTTAGATGCCCAGCTGGTACCGAACAGAACGCGATCAAGTGATGACACTATTTACAGTCAAGTGAGAGTGGAGAATAAGCCTATCAAGGTTATCAAGGAGACAGATGACCAGCTCTAGACATCCAGCTTTTATTTCCATGATATGATGATGATGTCAGAGTCCACCTAAATTTGTTCTATAGGTGGTAAAAGTGGAAGGTTTGGGAACCGCGTCGCAGGGGGTAAAGACTGCTGGAAGTAGGCTGCCAGAAATATCAACAGGAAACAAGTTTGGCTGAGGAGACCTAAGTGGTTGAAACTGTGTGAACAAGGCAACAAACATTCCGGTTGTTATCAAATCTTTGACATGTCAAAACGATAGAACGATGATTTAACCACTTACCTAAAGAAACACGCTTTTAGCACACCCATCCCTTCACAACATAATTGTCCTGATGGAGATGCTTAGATTCACATGACAAATCCAAATCGTCAATACTACAAAATCAGAGTACTGCGAGATTCAGGATCCAATATGTTCCTAAATTAACAAAGAACTCATAAAGGCATTAAAAATTCCATTCACAGAAAGACTGAATCAGGTCAATATTCAAGGTTTTGATAGAGTATCAGCTCCATTGGGAGGAAACTTTTACAAAAACACTGTTTGGCTGGAAACAGGACGAAACAAACACATGTCTAAGGTTGTGTGAGAAATTGCAGTAGCTGACAACTATGGGATAATAATCTCATTCAAGGAGTGGTATTCAGAATGCCCCTTATCCAATATTGGAGAACATGAAAAGTGGGAATTCAAAGACCTCAAATGTAAAACTTGTTTGGAAGAAAAAATGGAAGAAAGCATGGATATGTCCGAATATGATGAAACAGTTTCTTGGGATGAAAATGTGATCCTAGTAGGAAGGATTGGAATCATAGAAGATCCTAACTAAATCAACTTCAATCCTCTCCAAAGATACTACTGGAAATTAAAGAAGCAATTTCTCCCACAAACAGTTGCGAAATTAGAGCCTAGGAAAACTCTTGATAATGAAATGAAATTAGTCAAAGGAGCAAAACCTTCTTGGGGACCCATTTACCCCCTGTTTGATAAACAACTTAAGTTGTTATGAGAATACCTTGATGATATGTTACAGCAAGGAAAGATCACTTAAAGCGAATAACATTTCGGTTCTCTAATACCTTTTACACTAAAAGCAAATAGAATACTATAACTAGTAGTGGATTACCAAAATCTAAACAAGATAACTATGTTAAATAAGTATCCACTACCGCTAATGTTGGAGTTATGGAATCATGTAGCTAGGACTAGTATCTTTTACAAAATCGATTTGAAAGATGGTTATAAGCTCCTTTGAATCAAGAAAGGCGATATATGGAAAAGGGCCTTCCAATCACATTAAGCGCATTACCAATATACAGTATTGCCTTTCGGATTAGCCAAGGCTCCAGCTACATTTTAAGACATGATGAAGGAGGTCCTTGGGTAATTTCTAGACTCAGGAGTTATCCCTTATTTGGACGACCTGCACGTTTATTCTAAAAATCAAAAGAAACATATTGAGCTAGTACCCAAAGTGTTACAAAGTGTAACAGATTTTCAACTCACGATTTCAATCAAGAAACCTTTTTTCCACTTTAAAGAGATGAAATTCTTAGGCTACATGATAGCTGTCGATGGGGTATCTATGAGTATAGTTCTGTCCAAAAGGTTTTCCTACCCCTGAGGTGCAATCCCGTAATACCTCATTACCACAACAACCCTCCTCACCATGGCCCCTCCACATAACCTAAGAGCAAGAGAAGACCTGAATATAGAAGTTTATACTCTGTATAAACATACAAATATGGGATATGACAAAATCTCTAAGTCTTTAGGTATATCCAAGTCAACTGTTTGGTCTGTGGTCAAAAGAGCTAAATCTAGAGATGGAAACACTCACCATGTAAAAAGAGGAGGAAGACTAAACAAGATTACCGATATAAAAAGAAGGATAGTGGAGTTAGTTATCAATGCCAAGCCTCATCTAGTGTTATGCGACATTACCAAAAAAGGGAATATTGGTCTTGGTAAAACCACTATTGATAAGATCATATCAGAAGCTGGTTTTAAGCTTCTGATACCTAGGAAAAGGCCTTTTTAGAGAAAAGGACAAAAGGAGAAAAGAAGGGAGTTTGCTAGGAGAATGAGGAACTGGAAAGGGGCATGGAATTGGGTTGTTTTTGTGGATGAAGCCAATATTGTTTATGATCCAAATCCAACAGGCAGAAAGGTCAGAGTTAGACCTGGTGAAAAGCTGGAAGAAGAAAACTGAAAGCCTAGCTTCAAGTCTGGAAGGACTAGCATTACAGTATATGTTGCAATGATGAAGGGAGGAAAGACTGAGTTAATTTGTGTGAGAAAGAGGAGAGAGGAGAAAAGGACCAGCAAAAGAGACAGACTTTGCCTAAACTCTAACCAATATGCAACTGAGATCTACCAGACTTACCTTATCCCTTTTAAAGAGGGTCTGGATAGACCTTCTGACAATATCTAACTTGCTGCAGACAGTGCTTCCTGGCATGGTAGTGAGGAAAATTGAAAATTGGAAGCAGACTGTGGTTACAAAAAACTCCCTTGACTACCGAACTCATCAGATCTCAATCCTATTGAGAACACATGGGCACTATTCAAAAGAGCCCTTACCAAGCGATTCTCCAGACTGGAAAGAAGGCCTCATAGTGTAGCTAAATTGTGTGAGGCAGTAAAGGAAGAGTAGGATTTAATTTCCCAAGAGAAGTTAGATAGATAGATAGATAGGATGCCTGAGAGAATGCAAGCCATACTGGATGCAAATGGACACCATACAAAATGGTAATAATGTTTTTTTATTGTCTACTAGCAATACTATCTATCATATTTTCTTTGATTGAATTCTTTACATTTTTTTGAAATTGTTATGGTTGGGGGTTGTAGTTGTACGGTTACCATGCAAGGGTATGAAAGTTTTTCAGACACGCCTGTACCCGAAAAGTGGATTCAGTAATAAACTAGAAGTCACCTACGTTGGTGAACTAAGTTCAAATATTCCAAGGATTTGCGAACTTCTATGGACGTTTTATATACAACCTCATAAAGATTTGCATTCCAATTACAGAGACATTGAATAATGATTGCACACAGTTCTGGTAGGGCCTTAAACAGGAGACAGCCTTTCAGGAGCTTAAAAGAAGGCTTACTTGGATCCTAATTTTACACCATTTCTTCCCAGAAAGAGAAACAGTTATGGAAATGGATGCAGCCATTTCACTTTACATTGTTTTCTATCCTTATTGTAGAGAAAAGACTACATCCTGTAGGTTTCTACTTTTGCAAACTAAATCCAGCTGAGCGAAAATATAAGATTGATGATAAAGAACTGTTGGCAATATTGGAAGCATCCAAAGAATGGTGCCAATACCTGGTTAGAACTGAAAAAGCAGTAACTGTGTATACCGCTTAGCAAAACCTCCAATATTTCCTCACCTCACAGGTCAGGAGCGAGTGCCAAATCTGTTAGATGCAGAAGTTGGTAGATTACAACTTCACAATTGTTTACCACTCAGGTACAAGAGGAGCGAAGCTTGATGCACATAGTTGACGGCTAGAGTACCATTCTGATGGATGAGCTGTACATCCTGAACAAGTGATATTGAAGCCTAAACATTTTTAAGTCAGTTCAGTAATGAGAACAGTAAAAGGGAAAATTCACATACACCTAATAGTGGGCAGCACAGCAGATGGTACAATCACAGGTGATATACAGGAAATGGCAAATTGGAATGAGTCCGACTCTATGATTCGAGTAAAATGATTAGAAATGTGAGCAAGGTTACCAACTCAAGGTTCAAGGATGGCAACAGGCCACAATCTCTACACTATGCAGAAAGATATAATCCCAGCACAGGGACAGTAAATTGTTGGGATTGGTATTACTATCAGGTTACCATTTGGAACTTATAGAAAAATTGCCTCAAGAAGTGGGTTAGCAGTCAAAAATTGTATTTCAACTGCTGCCACTATAATCGATATAGGCTATACCAGAGAAATCATAGTATTGCTATTCAACCACCAAGACACAGACTGTCACATCAAAGCTGTGGATCAAATTGGCAAGCTGGTGATAGAAAAGGTTAACTGTGCGGTTATGATTGAAACAGACAACTTAGAGGATACTGAAAGAGGCCCGTCAAGATTCAGAAGCACAGATATTGTAACCAGAGCTCTTACTATGTGAGGATTGGAACCGGTTGTTAGCCAGCTACAGGTATCAATAGACCAGAATACACACTAGTATGATGCAGCCGAAATAGCTGAGTGAGTTTTCATAACTAGCGGTATTCTAGCCCAGAAGGAATTGAAGAAATTCAATCCTGAATTTGGAGTGCAAATTCTGAAAGCCATTGAGGGGAATAAGAAATGGCTTAAAAGAAGGAATGAACATAGGAAACTACAAGACAAGGGTAAACCTTAACTGAAAGAGTGGACCTTATGCAACACATTGCTTTATCTCAAGTAAAATCTATTTATACCAAAAAGCTAGGAGCTTTACACAACAATAACTGAAGGATGCCACAATGCTGAAAGAGCAGGATATTTTTGACAAGAAATAAGCCTTGAGATAATTATGAGAGATATATACTGGAAAGGCTTGGCAGATTGAATAACTGATTACGTACGGTCATATGGCGATTGTCAACCTAACAAATTCCCAAGATACAAGAAATATGGCCTACTACAACCGCTGTCAATACCCTACACAGTATGGGTATTAATATCTATTGACTTTATTATGCAGTTACCACAAAGTCAATGTTGTACACAAATTATTATAGTAGTTGTCCGGTTGACAAATATGGCCTAATTCATCGGATTAGATAGGATAGCCACTGCACAGGATGTGGCTACAGCATTTATGATGGAAATATGGAAGCTACGTAGCTTACCAACAGAAATTGTTTCAGATATGGATTCAAAGTTTGCTGGAGAATGTTGGGAATCTTTGTACAAAATGATCAATATAAAAAGAAGGATGTGTACAGCCTACCACCCAGAAATGGACTGACAAACTGAGCGAACCAACAAAGTGCTAGAAGGTTACTTGTAAAGTTTCGTCCACTACGATCAAGATGACTGGGACTAATTGCTACCTCTAGCCCAACATGCTCATAATAACTTGATAACTAATGCACATAGAATGACCCGTTTCTACGCAAACTACTGATTTTGTCCATATCCTGAATGAATGAAGGAAAGTGATGTGCGAAACCCAGTAGCCACACTTTATGCGAATTCGATAAAAATGATCATTGAACAAGTAAGGCAATCACTCCAACAGCCACGAGAAACTATGGCCAAATTTTATGATACAAAGGCCAAGGAATAACCTGACTTCAAAATTGGTGATATGGTAATATTAAATGTAAAGATCATTCATACATGATGGAAGTCAAAGATACTTAGTCCAAAGTTATTTGTACCTTTGGTGATCTTGGAGAAACAAAGAAATCGTGCGTGGAAACTCAAATTTCAGATGGATGCACATACATCCAGTGTGCCATGTATCTGTTACAACCATAAAGGGAATGGGTACTCAGGGACGGATAACAACCTCTCAGAAACCCCATGCATATTGAAGGTGACTTAAAATAGGCAATAGAAAAAATTGTAAGAAGTGAGATACACGCTTATCGAAAGAGAGTACACAGTAACAACTAAGATGTGTGCAAACTGTATTACCTTGTTAAAGGGAAAGATTGTTTCGAATAAGTAAACACCAGGGAGCTGGCCACAGGTATGGATAAAGGAAGGGAAATGGGGTAAGAGTTCTTCTGTGATAATCCGGAAATGGCAAGACAGGTACAAGAAGGCGGATGAGGAGAAGGATTTCCTAATATGGCCAAGTAAATGGGGAAGGCTTTTCACCCTGTCCTCATTGGGTTCTAAAGGAATTAATTTTTAAGGTTTCATAATTAATTATTTTAATTCATTTTTCATTTTTCATTTGTTTTATAACTATCAAAAAACGCATTGAAGGGGAAGTCTTAAGAGGAGGGACCTGATGTTAGAAATACTGGGATCCGATACATAGGAACAACGCTAAGTAGGGTAACCCCTCTCGGAATCGGAATCAATTGTCTTTTACACCAAGATCTGGCCCCCTTACAGCGGTCTACATATTACCATTCATATTGATCTCAGTTGGGTCCTGTAACTATAATGCTACAGAATTGTAGGTATAGGAATGATACCATTTACATCGCAGCTGTCAATCTAACCGGATCTTGTTCGTAGAGTATATGAGAGTAGACCCTGGGCTAAGTCTGGGAAGTAGAATAGAGTAAACCTGGCAACTACGCAGAAGATTACTAGGCTTCAAAGATGTGATATCTTTGGCTTGTGCAATAGGTAAAGGGACATTTTCGTGCAAAGAGATGGTATCAAATGATAAAGGATCTCCACTAGATACCAATACATTGGCACCCACCCAATGATAACCAGAGGAATCTAGAACTTTGAGGAACACTACCATGGAAACAAATACACTTCAATGAGTGATACAACTGGGTTTCGGACCAAGTTGTGATTACGGTAATACTTCCCAACACTAGAACAACAATTTAAACCGTGCTACCCCGAGCAATCAAGCATTGCCAGCCATGGGATTAAATGTCACTCTGGTGGAATTGCTTTCTTCATATTAGTAGGGATTCCTACGGAAGATATCCGTGGGTTAGGTAGGGAGTTAGGAAGGTTCGAAGTCAGGCGATGTAGAAAGATTATGATGATAACTCCATTGACAGATACAACCCACAAATGAAACTGATTATTTCATCATTGACGGAGACAATTGGGGCCAACTCAATTCAACTTGAGAAATAGGCCATAAGCATAAAGACTCTAATGATTTCATAATTATTATTGGAAATAGCGTGGTTCCTAGATAGTTAAATCATAATTATCGAGGAGGGTGAGATGAGTTTCAGGATCTCCAGGTGTTCACCCGCTGAAGAATAGCCGATATTGCGAGTTACAATTAGAGCAGTTCGTAGTTGTTTAATAGATAGATGGAGTCCAGGAACACCCAGATGTGGAACATAAACATTGAAGTCCCTGTCCAGCTTTTAGATATCATCAAGCAACAGAGAAGACACTGTAATAATATAATATTGTTTTGACGATTCTATCTTACTTTACCTATTCTACATCACTCTTATTAGTCATAAACAAAACGAATAAATCCGACTGTTCATAGACAATCTCCATTTACAGAAATGAATCTTGGTTGGCCTAAACAACTCATATGTCTATCAGATTGTCTCACCATAACACAGGACCACCTTGATTTCACCTGAATAGTTGGCCTTAATTACCCCTACATTGCTCAAGAGTCGATGTATGACTGCAAGACTGCTCTGGGATGCTATCCGTCCAGAGGTGCCGGCTGGTAGTCTAATGACAATTCTAGTCGCTGTAGTTCCCTGCTCATTGGTAGGAATTGCACCTTTCTCATTAGCATATTGGTCATATCCTGCCGCCTTCTTGGAACAGTTGCCAGGAGCTCTTGCTTCCTTATCATGCTTCTCCATCCTGATTCTCTTGTCTTGTTACATTTCTGCAAACCTTGCACGCAAGGTTTCTTCTTCTGATTCCTCAATTGGTATTGAGTACACCACTGGAGAACAATTGAGATCTCTTGTTATACATTGTCTGCCAGTGAATGTCATTTTGTTCTCGTTCCAATTGATCTTTAGGTTTTCTCTTCGTAACCATAGTATCCCTATGACTACCTCATAGTTCTTGAGGTCTGCCACCTAGAAGGTTGCTATTTTCCAATGGCTGTCAAAGTCTATAGATATCTCCGCTGTATGGGTTATAGGACCCATTTCTCTTGGCTTCCCATCCACTTGGCAGACTTGTTTCCCTTTCTTTGATTTCTTTGTCTCGAGGCCATATTTGTCGCAGATTTCATTGTTGATAAAGTCTTTAGTAGCCCCTGAATCCAGCATTGCCTGTATCATAGTTTCTTCTTGTTTCATGTTATACATCTTCATTTTGATAATTACATGATCTCAATCTACTTCTGTCCATTCTGTGTGTAGTGCCGCATATTAGTTTGTTAACGTGATGGGTTTTCCAGGTCTGTATCTTAGGTCTACCACCCTACTGGTTACTGGGGACCCTAATCTTTATCCAACAGCCTGTCTTCTGCGATTATCTCGCATATGTTGCTCTTCTTCTGCAATTGGTGGCAATTGCTTCCTGCCACTCTTGTCCCTTGATATCGGTTGTCTGGTCGGCTCCTCTATTCCTGTATCTGATATACTGCTTTCCTGTACCTCAGATAGAGTTTTCCCTTCATTCTTCTTGCATATTCCTCTTTGAATAGGTTCAGAGCGTACCCTGGTCTTACTTTGTCCAATTCTATTGGTTCACCTTATAATAATGTTCTGCTCTCACTTTGAGTTACTGGAAGTCTGAACGTTCTATCAGTGTTTCAGGACCACTCGAGGTTTCTGTAGACTATGGTACTTTCTGAGCTGTTTTGAACCATTGCCAGTTGACTTTCCTTATTGATTGCCCATTTTCCATACCATTCTGATATTGTGAGGTGTGGGTCAGAAACTCTCTATGCTGCTTGTATGTGTTCACTATGGTTCCTTAATAGAATAATGTATAGTGTAGCTTCAAAGAATTCTGCCTTGTATTCCAGTAGTTGACCATTCTTCCAATAAGCTGCAAAGATGTGTTTTCCTTGTCGGAGATTTTCTAACTTCCTTCTCGCTATCTCTTTGGTGTTGGAATCACCGAACTGGTCGAAGCGGGCTCCTTTGAATGCTGCACAGGTGACCTGTTCTCTCTATTTCTTTCCATTGTGGAAGGGCATGATTAACTGCTCAGCAAGTCTCCTCAACAGTGATTGCATATTGGGAATATTAACCTCATCATGGTATTCTCCATATTCTTTAACCACAAAGTATCCTTCACATTATGCTAGGAAGATTCAAAGTTTGTCTTTGGCTCCTGCATATGTATGTGGTTCATTGGCTTTTGGCTGTTGGACATTTGCTCGTCCCACTATGGTATTTTGTGTTGCTGCTAAGAATTCCTGAAACTGCATTTCAGTCATTCCTAAGATGTTTGTTGTTGGTGCTGGAGTGGCCGAGACTGCAAGCATAGGTACTGTAGATTCCAACCTTCTCCTACCTTGTGGAGTTCTAGTAGATGAGCTGTCAATGGGTGATCAATTTCCTACAGTTACTGGACTTGCTGCCCAAGAGGGTAGTAATAAAACATGATGTAGGGTATTGCTAAATTCTACTTGACTAAGGTTTTAATAGTTGATGTTGATATCTCCTTCGCTATCTGGGTTGATAGTAGCAAGTCTTGTATTGTTTGGCATTGTACTTGTTTGATGCTGTGTAATGTAAC
>NW_003298884.1:77309-101474 GCF_000151645.1 Tuber melanosporum | reverse complement strand
TATTTTGTTAAAGTAATAAGTAGAAAAAGTATTTACAATTCAACATAATTTTATTTAAACTAGTACAGCCAACAGAAGCATATGACCAGATTCTACCAGCACAGGGATACATCTCTCACTGGTATACTCCTAACTCCAAGCAAACTGAGTCTACTGCACTGTAGGTACCATCCCTGAGTCATGCCTGTATGGAAACAAATTACAAGACAATCAAACAATCCTGTGCCATTCCCTGTCTAAGTCTGTAGCATCTCTGATATGAAGCCAACCAACACCAAGTGTTGCCGAAGCTGAACAAAAGACCAACCCAACCAAGTTGCTCAACCAAAAATACAAAAACACTACCACCAGGGCTAAGTACTGTCCCACAACCCATAACCACCATAAAATAAAACCAATAAAGAAATTAAACCTACAGACAACATAATGGTAGGGAGGAGGAGACCAACAAGTCCACTTCTCGTGCCTGCCTGCCAGGCTGTTAATCCTATAAACCCACTGGCAATTGCCTTTGAATAACATACTGGTAAGGAGGACCTGTACCCCCTACCTGTTCCCCAAACTAATAATGTAAATAAATGAAATACTTAGAGGTGGTGACACAGCTAAAGGGTCGGTAGGGCTTATCTCACACTCATGCTACCATTCCCCTTCCTGCCATACTTATAATCCGACCCAACAAACCAAGCAAAACTGAGCAAGTCCAGTACACAAGATCCGAACAAGTCCAATGAGGTCACAGAAGCCCACTACCTGTATAGGTGGCAGTCAACCTGCCGGCTCATCAGTAAGCTTTACAGTACTAAGTGACTTTACCCTAACAGCGAAAATATGTCAGAAACACTTAATTAGACCTTACCCAACTAGATGCAGGCTTGGTTGGTGATTGCAGGTGCCCCTCACCCATCAGCCAGCCCCCCCAAGTCCTATACACCGGATTCCACAGAGCTCATGGAGCCATCTCAGCATCTTAGACAGATCAAACGTCTAACAGCAACTGAACAGTCTATACCTGACCTTATCAGGAAGTCACTGGTCTTGGCCACTCCAGCAGAGTCCCAGCCCTGATGCCATATCACAGAGGGGGCCCCTGGCGATGACCAGGAGCCATAAAAGAGGAAGTGCCAATACCAGAAGGTAACGGCACCAGTCATACCATCCAACTCAGGAGAACTGAGGCCCAACCAAGCCAGGAAAAGGAAAGGCTGAGCCAGCCGAAGCCAACTGCACAGGTCTAGTAACAGGCACAGACCAAACAACTGGCACAAAGCGCCACCAATCAGTGTGACAGGAGGGGGTGGGGGGACGAACTTAACGACAGCAGAAAAATAGATGGTAGGCCCAACTTGCAATAGATGAAGGAGCCAACTGCAATCTACAACCTAATCACTACCATGTACAGGCAACGACAGCATCTGCTAACCAATCGTCGCATACTAACTCAGACAATGGTAGAAGCCGTATCGAAGGGAAAAGATTTTCAGGGTCAAAGCCATCCCCACTGGAGTGAGGAGGAGACAGCTGACGAAACCATGATAAATGCCACAAGGACAAAATTTCAAGGGAACGGTAATAAACAACATTATAGGATTCCAACGGTAGAAACAAAATGTAATGAGGAGGGGCCAGGCAGGTCCCACTCTGGCTACCTGAGGAGTAATACAGGCAGTCTGATGAGTTCAGACAGGTGATGGTCATCAAGCGAACCCATGAGCATTTTGTATCATGAGAACTAAGGACTCCATTAAAGTCCAACAAGAAACAGGAGCAGGCCTAATGAATGACATGGTTAATTCCCCCGAACACCATCTTCAATCTCTCCAATTAAACACAAAATCTACTAGTACACAATAGATAGGAAGCCGAAGATGTTTTACCAAAAATTGCTTCTAGTAGACCCAGATGAAGAGCTGAAAATGCTAGCTTCATGACAGCTATAACAAGCAAACAATGAAATGGTGCAAACAAACAAGTAGACAAGCTCTCAACCAAATGACAACTCTCTATGCCAGAATATTGAGCAATTCTGATAACTACTGAGTAAGATAGATCATCGTAGGTGCAGAGGCTTAACACTGTGGTGGGGTGAAGGCAAAGTCGACGAAAGTAGCTAGCATTCAATCTAATTTTATTAAAGCTCGTTTGGTGAACACTGGCATCCCACTAGCCCCCATGCGAACTGGGATACTGCTAACCGGTATACTACTACTCCCAAGCTAACTAAATCTATGGTACTATACTTATTATGCCCAAGTCATGCCTGCACTAGAACTAATTACAATATGATCAGACAACCTAGTGCCTTTTATGGTCCAGGCCTTTAGCGCTTCTGGTATGAGGCTAACTAGCATTAAATGTAGCTGAAGCCGAACAAAAGACCAGCCCAACCAGGTTCCTCAACCCAAAATACAAAAATACTACCACCTGGTTGAAATACCATCGAGTAACCCATAACCACCAGAAATGAAAACCAACACAGAAATTAAACCAACATGTGATTCAAGAGTAGGGATGAGGCGACCAAGATGTCCTCATCTTGCACCCACATGCCACGCTGGCTATTCTATAAACTCACGGTCCCTGTAGCCTCTGAAGAGCGAACCAGTGAGGAGGACTTGTACCTGCTTCCTGTTCTCCTAACCAATAATATAAATACAAGAAATACCTAGAGTTAGTGACAGAGGTAAATGGTCAGTGGGGCCTATCTCCTAACAGTAGTACTGTGCCCCCTCCCACCATACCTATAGCAAAACTAAAGTAACCAAATAAACCCTACAAAGCTCAGCATACAAGTCCCAAATAAGTCTCACCAAGTAGTCACAACCCACGATCCGCACCGGTGGCCATCAACTAGCCACTCTGGCAAGCAGCTTTAGGCAACTCAGCAGGTTAACCTCAACAGCCCAAGTAGGCCAGAAACATGTAATTAGACATTTCCCAACCTGACGGAGGCTCGACCGGTGCATGCAGGTGCCATGAAGGAGGTAGGACCAATACCCGAAGGCAATAGCCCCAGCCACACCATCTAACCCAGCCTAACAGAGGCCCAACCAAACTGGAAGAAGGTCAAGCAAGAGCCTGCAGAGGTGAGTCCCACAGGTCTGGCAACAGGCACAGACCAAACAACTGGCAAGAGGAGCCCACAACCAACGTGACAGGGTGGGGAGGGTAAAGGTAATAGAAGTAGCCGAATAGAAGATAGGCCACACTTGCAATGAGTAAAGCTACCAACCACAATCCAAAAACAAGCCAGCGCAATGCACAGACAACACTAGTCTGGTAGCCAAGCATCCTACACCACCTCAGATAACTGTAGAAGCTGTACCAGTAGGTAAAGATTTCATTGGTCAAAGCTATCGGCACACTAGTGAGGAGGAGACATCAGACTGAACAACCATAAATGCCACAAGCACAAAGCTGCAAGGGAACCGTGATCAACTGTAGAAACAAACTGTAACAAGGAGGGGCCTGGGAGGTACGGCCCTAAGTACCATGGGAGTGATCGGGCCTTATGACGAGTTGAGAGATGTGATGGTCATCAACTGAACATAAGGGCATTTTGTCTTGCAAGAACTTAGGACAGCGATAAAGACCATTGTCATGAATGTGACTTGGCGAGGAAATGGTTTTCACGTGACACATGGTTATGAGTCACAGGTATGTTATTGTTTCACACATATGACTCATTCGAGTCATATGACTTGTTTATTATGTTATGATTGGTTTATGAGTTTTTGCACATGACCTCGCGATGAGGTCATGGGTTTTGAGCATGTGACCACTTTGGTCGTATGACTAGTTTGTTAGGATTTGGTTTCACACATGTGACCATATGGGTCACATGACTATGGTGGGAAGAACACTATATAAGGAGGACGATGCGGCCAGGGAGGATAGGTTCTTCACACTTTGTTCTAAGTACTTTTCCTCGTCCTTGCCGTCGCTTCGCCCCGAGCATTTCTTTCGCTATCATGATGGGCCTTGATGCCTTTGATTCTGGGGGAGATATCTGAGTTCACTCAGTAGTTCCTGGGGTCTTTGGTGTTGAGGTGTGTTAGGTGTTGCGTGGCGGATAACTTGTTTGCGTCTTGTTTCGTTGCACAGGCTATCTCACGATACTAGCACTTGGAGTACTCATCATGGTCGCATACAAGCCCCTTTCGGTAAAATGTCTATGGCTTCCTGTCTATCGTCTACCCGCAGGTTTCCCGTTCGATTGGGGGGATTGAACATTGTGTTTGGGGAGATCACCCGTGTCGTTCTTTGGGCCAGCTCATGTCTTTTGTTGGGTTTTAATGGAGTCCTTAGTTCACGTGATACAAAACACCCTTGGGTTAGACTGATGACCTTCCCAAGTATCAACTTGTCGTACCGGCCGCATCATTTCCTCAAGGGAGGGGGCCTCACCGGCCCCTCCCTGCCTCGTTACTTTATGTTTCTACGGTCAGAATCCTACCATGTTGTTCATCACCGTTCCCTTGGAAGTTTTGTCCTTGCGGCATATACAGTGGTTCAGTCAGGTATCACCTCCTAGCTACAGTGGGGATGGCTTTGACCCTGAAAAACCTTACCACCTGGAGTGGTTTTTCTTTGCTGCCTGGGGTGGTGTGGGAAGATTGGTTGCCAGGCACTCGCGTTGTCTGTGCGTCTGGGTGGTTCAGTTGTGGTCTGTGGTTGGCGGCTTCACCCATTGCAAGTGGGACCTACCTTCCGTTTGTCTGCTTCTGTTGGTTCGCCCTTCCCCTTCTTGTCGCGTCAGTTGGGGGTGCCTCTTGCCCGTTGTTCGGTCCGGGCCTGTTGCCGGACCTGTGGGGCTGGCTTTGGCTGGCTCTGCTTACTCTTTCCCGACTCGGTTGGATTTCGGTTCGGCTGGGTTGGATGGTATGGCTGGTCCCTGTGCCTTCGGGTGTTGGTGCTGCCTCCTTTGTGGCTCCCAGCTGTGGCTGGTGGGCTCCCCTCGGCTGTATGGTGCTGGGGGTTGGGGCTCTGTTCGTGTGGCCAAGATCAATGGCTGCCTGGCAGGGCTGAGTATAAGCTGTCCTATGGCCGTCGGATGGTTAATCTGTCTGAGGGGCTGGGGGGGCTGGATGGGCTCTGTGGCGTCTGGTGTGTGGGGCTTGTGGGGGGCTGATTGGGGGGGGAGAGGCACCTGCGAGCACCGGTCGGGCATGCGTCAGGTTAGGCGATGTCTAATTAAGTATTTCCGGACCGGTTTGGGCTGCTGGGCGAAGCTGCTGAGTGCTGTAAAGCTCCCTGGCGGACCGCTGGACTGATGGCCACCTGTGCGGATAGTGGGTCGCAACCACCTGGTTGGACTTGTTTGGGTTCTGCGTGCTGGGTGTTGTGGAAGTTTGTTTGGTTTCTTTGGTTTGGCAATGGGCATGGCTGGCTGGGGCAAGGCACCACGGGTGGGAGATAGGCCCCACTGACTGTTTCAGTCTGTCACCACCTCTATGTATTTCTTTTGTTTATGAGTTTGTTTTGGGGGACAGGCAGCGGGTACAGGTCCTCCTCACCATTACACTCTTCGGAGGCACTTGGCAAAGAGGGTTTATAGGGTCGACGGCCTGGCATGTGGATGCGAGAGGTGGACATGTTGGTCACCTCCTCTCTGCCATTGTGCCGCCTGTAGTTTAGATTTATTTGGGTTTGTTGTTGGTTTTTTACTGTGGTGGAGGTGTTGTGGGACGGTATTTAGACCGGGTGGTAGTGGTTTTAATTTTGTTGGACGAGGAACTTGGTTGGGTCGGTCTCTTGCTCGGCTTCGGCTACGCTTGGTGCTGGTTGGCTTCATACCAGAGGGGCTACGGACTTGGACCAAGGAGGGCGCTGGGTTGCTTGATGGTCTTGTAATTAGTTTCCGTGCGGGCATGACTCGGGGATGGCAGGTGCGGGACCGTAGACTTAGTTAGCCTAGGATTAGTGGTATACCGGTTAGCGGTATCCCTGTGCCGGCGGGGGCTCGTCATCTGCCAGTGTTGGCGGTACAAGTTTAAATGAAATTAGATTGACTTCTAAGTACTTTTCCTCCTTCTTTCGCCCCATGTCGGACGTGAAGGTTCGGCGTCGGTCCAATCAGAGCCCTTGATTTCTATCTCACTTTAGGCTTCAAGTCTTTAACTTCGATCACCTCTCAGGGGCATCGTTGTTAATCCCTCCTCTACGATTGCTGGAAGTTCTTTCTTCCTGTTACTTATCTTTACGATTGTTTGTTTACATTGCCTCCTCATGGTCACGATGGCTAAGCAAGTGTCTGTCCCTTCCGCTGCGTCCGCTTTACATTCATCGGTGGTTCTGTCTCGTGCTGTCGAGGAGAACTTCGCCCTGTAGGCTGAAGTCTCTCGCCTTCAGCATCACATCTCCGTCCTTTCTTGGGGCTTTCATCGCGCTGAGAAAGAGACATCTACCTTGTCGGCTGCCCTGGCCTCTGAATGCGATACTGTTCGCGGTTTGGTCACGATTTTGGCAGCTGAAGCTTCTACGGTTATCTCCTCTTTCCCTGTCCCCTTGGTCGCTTCGGTTACTGTGATGGTCTTTGTTGGGGGGGGTAGGCTAGACTCTCAGAATTCTCTGGGTCAAGCGGAGGAGCTCCGTCGGGAGAATGTTGTGCCAGCGGTTATCCCTGCCCCCCCTGCAGCTATGGTTGTGGATGGTGCTGTGTGGGTGGTCCTGTTCCTGATTCATCAGGATTGGAAGAGGCACTTGCTCCTGGCATGGGTAGGGTGGATCCAGGTGTGGTGACACCAGCTACACTGGTATCACCACCTTCAGGTGAGCAGGTGCCCGAGTCCTCTGTGGCTGAGCCCGTGGCTGGTTGGGGAAGCGCCTCCAATGGCGTCCCTCCTGTGGTGGTGGGTGGCGATGAGGGTGGCCCGTCCACTCCTGTTGCTAGGCCTGCGCCTGGGGGTGGGAAGAGGAAGAGAAATAAGAAGTGCCGGGTCAAGCAAGAACAGACCTCACCTGTGCCTCTTGTTCCCGCCTCGGAAGGGTCATTGCCTTCACCCGTTCACTATCGCAAACAGGCTGCTACAGAGACTACAGTTGGCTTGCTGCCTGCGGAACCGGCTGGGGAGTTAGAGGATGAGTTGAATACTTGGATGTGTTAGGTCAAGTGCTGGTGGCTTGGGGACTCTCTCATCCTGGCTGCTTCTGTCGATGTTTTTGGACTGCACTGCCGGTGTGGTGCACCCTGGATTCTCTACGACGGTTCGCACCCCCTTGGCTAGGGAGCACTCACCCTGTAAGTCGGCTTTCCTTTTGTGTTTACGCGCTTGGGTTTTGGGTGTTTCTTTTGTTTGGAATTGCGGGAGGGTGCCTGGCGGTTGGCGGGGATGTGCCGAGATCCTTGAGTGGGGGCATTCGGGAGTGTTTCTACTGTGGAGGGGGTTATCGTGGGGTCACATTTAGGTGGTAGTAGTGGAATATTTGTATTTCGTACGGGTAACTTGGCTGGCAGGTAGGCTGGGCTGAGGAGGATTTTCTTTACCATGATGGTTTTGTACATAGTGTTCGTGTTAGGGCATGGCACGGGCATGTTTGAGGTGTGGGGCTGGAAGTTTACTTAGTTAATAGTTAGTGGTATCCGGGATGTGACAACCTGGGGGCCCAGCCGTGGGGCTCGTTGTATGCCAGTGTTGGCGGTATGAGTTTAAATAATATTAGATTAACTTCTAAGTACTTTTCCTACTTATCACTTTAACGAATCTAAAAACACTTCTACGATCTTTATCTTTATTGCAACGATATCCTTACACCAAGGAGAGCTCTTCAGGCAGAAGAGTTAGAGAAAACCTACGATAGGTGTTTTCGATAGAAGACAATGGTCTTGTACTATCGGTAATATAGGCAGAGCCCTAGTGCTATCTAAGACGAAGAAAGCAGCAGAAGAAGAAGAGCAGTATTGTTCTCCATCGCCAAGAACTAACTATCCGAGGAGCGATTATTACACCTAACAACAAACATGAGTTGGCTCAAAGAATCACACCTCTGATCCCCCCAAACATGACATTCAATCCCCCTAATTGAACACGAAACCTACGACAAGACAATAGACATAAAGTCGTAGACGATTTACTGAAAGGTCCCTGTAAGAGACCATGATTAAAAACTTACTGTGCCGGCATCGTAAGATAAGCAGTAGGCAACCTCACAGTGTATGCAAGTAATCAGAAATGCAATGGCCAACACTGACTGAACTTAACACCAAGAATTCCAGGACCTATGGAGCGATCTCAGATATCTCTACCTGAATCTAGGAGTAAAAAGACCATTGTGAGCGTAAAAGGAATGCTGGAGAGGTGGAGCAAAGGTAAGGATGAGGGAAGTACTTATCAGTCAATCTAATTATACTTTTAACTCCTACTACCAGTACTGGCATATAGTGAGCACCAGGGCCAAGCCCCCAGGTTAGTGTAACCCGGGTACTACTAACTATGAACAAGCTAAACCTCCGACTCCATACTTCAACCATGCAAGCACCATACCCCAACAAAAACATGAAATACAATGCCATTAACAGTAAAGAAAGTCCTCCTCAGGCTAGCCTACCCACCAGCCAAGTAACCCATGGAAAACGAAAAATACCACTATGGCCACCTGAATGTGACACTGTGATAACCCTCTCCACAGTAGAAACCTGCCCATGATCTTCTACTCAATAATCTTGGGACACTTCTACTGAAGGCCACGGTACCCAAGCTGAATTCCTAAAACAACAGAAACATCCAAAACCTGAGCCTCTAGATAAGAAGGAAAGCTGTCTTACAGGGTAAGGGCTCCCTAGCTAAGCAAGTATGAACAGTTGTAGCTAATCCCCAGAGTACGACAGTAGGAGCACAATCTGAACACCACAGAAGAAGCAGTTAGGATACTACAGTACCCAAGCTGTTGACATTTGGCCTAATGGACACAGGAACACAAGTTCTCCTCCAACTCCCCAGCTTCCTCCACAGACATCAAACATGCCTTGGCCTCAGTAACAGCCAGATTGCAACAGTGAACAGATGAATGTAACACCCCTTCCAAGTTGGGTGCAAGTGGCACAGGTGAGGTCTGGTTTTGCTTGCCAGGGGGCTTCTTGTTTCTCTTCCTCTTCCTACCCCCAGGAGCATGTCAAGTACCAGGCACGGACAGGCCATTCACATCAACACCCACTGACATGGGGAAGATGCTACCAGAGGCATTACCTTTACCAGCCACGCGGTCAGCTACAGACGACTCAGGCATGTACTCTCCCAAATCAGGTGATACCACCATGGCTGACGCCACTTCAAGCGGATCCACCCTACCCATACCTGGAGCATGTGCCTCAACCTGACCCGATGATTCAGGAACCTGTTCACCCATACTACCATTGACAACCAAAGCTGATGGAGGGGCTGCGATAACAGCCTACCCAACATGCCCTAGAGGGAGCTCCTCTGCTAGACACTGAGGACTCTCAGGGTCTAGCCAAACCTCCCATAAGCGAGACAATGGTAGTAACCAAAATAACCCTGGGGAAAGCCAAAGAGAGGATTACTGTAGGAGCATTGGCTGCCAATCATGACCAAACCACAAACCATAGTACATTCACAGGCCCGGGCTACCTTCAAGGTAGACATTTCCTTCTCAGTTGGATGAAGTTGACGATGGAGGACAGAGATGTGATGCTGATGGCGAAGTTCTTATTAACGGCAGGAGAAAGAAGTACTGGCGAATATAGAGTGGATGTGGTAGAGAGGGCTGAGGCCCATTTAGCTATTGTGACCCTGAGCAGGGGACCATAGTGAACAACTCAAAGAATAAGTAAAAGGATGAAAGAACTTCCAGCAAACACAGGAGGAGGGATTACCAACAATACCTCAAAGGTGATTGCAGTTAAATACTTAAAGCCTATCATGAGATAGAAATCAAGGGCTTTGATTGGACAAGACTGAACCTTCATGTTCTGACACAGGGTGAAAGAAGCATGTGGAAAGTACTTTAAACAAAGTGTGAAGAGCCTATCCTCCTCGACCTTACTGGCCTCCTTATGTAGTACACTTCTCACCCCAAGTCATGTGAGCCAAAGTGGTCACATGCGCGAAACTAAATCATAACAATCTAATCATATGACCAGAGTGGTGAAATGCGCATAATCCATGACCTCATAGTGAAGTCATGTGCGTAAACTCATAAAGCAATCATAATGCAATAAACAAGTCATGTTATCCCAACTGGTCACATGTGTGAAACATAAATTATTTATGCAAGGCATACCTACAAGGCATACCTGCAAGGTAAACTCATCAGGTGCATGTCCCATCACTTATAATCAAGTCAGGTATCAAATATAACAAATCATAATATACACAAGTCATAAGATCCAAGTAGTCATTTGCGTGAATGTAATAACATACCTATGACTCATAATCATGATTCATGTACAAACTGTTTCCTTGCTAAGCCACTTTCATGATAATGCTCCTCCCCTTGACCTAAATTAACTGTTTTTCTTCCATGTGTAATTGTAGTATATACCCTAATCTTAGTCCTTCCAGACTTAAAGCTTGGCATTAAGGTTGTTTCCTCTAACTCTTCACCAATTTTAAGTCTGATCTTTCTTCCTTCTGGATTTGAATCATACTCAATTTTAGTCTCGTTAACAAATCCTACCCACTTCTAAGCTCTTATTTAATTTTCACTCAACCTAGCAAAAACATTTCTCCTCTACATCTGTTGTTTCCTCTAAAATAACATTTTCCCTGGTATTTTAAGCTTAAAACCAGCTTCATCTGAGATCTTATTTATAGTTTCTTATCCAAGACTAATATTAGTCTTTTAGGTAATATCCCTTAATACTAAAGATTGCTCAGCATCAATAAAATCAAGGATGATATTCTTTTTGCATCAGATATCTTAGTATGTCTGCTAGCTCTGGGAGCATCACATGTGTGGCCATTATTGTTTTCAATTTTTTTATCCTTATAGAAACAGTTGTAATAACCTTTGAGAATGGCCGCTGTTACAAAAGGCTAGACCTATATGCAAACAGCAGTCAAGAGACTACCAAGATATTAATTGTAGTAGACTAGAATTTACTAAAGAAAGGTACCAGTAGTTAGATATCTCATACAAACCAGGTCCTACCATACTAGAGGTACATTGGTAGCAGTAGGAAAGGGATGGTTATCTGACTGGTTAGAGTAATCTAAGTAGTCGATAGGTAAGTTACCATGAATCACCTGTCAGTACAATCGGATAGAGTTACCCTGCTATGGATAACGGATTACCCAGCTATGGAGTTAAGTTACCATACATTGAATGTAACATGTTACACAGAACTTCTAGGAAAGTTACTAAATTATTCGTTACATGAAACTAGATAGGTTAAATGAAATATCAGGTTGTACAGACTATCCTCACATGAGCCATGGAGCTTTAACCAAGGAGTTACCTGGAACTGTGTTTGCCCTCAGCCCCTTCCAGTACACTTATAAGTTCCTCACTTCATGGACTACAGCCAGGAGAGTGGCTGAAAGTCTAGTTAAGGTCGGCAAGTGGAGATGCTACTTTCATACAATATATGCTCTGGCTGTCTGGTCAAGCGGAAGCAGTCTACAGGATATATAAGGGGTACTGGGGTAGCCCGAGAATATTGTTCTCAGATTACATCACTTCTGTTAGACCTAGATTACTAGAGTGGCATGAAATATCAACTGGAAGTGGTCTGAGGTCTATCAAAGTTGGTTGGACAGACTTAGGAATACGCTCTGGGGATACAGACACGGGCATGACCCTGTCCAGCTTCTATGCAAATATATGCTTTCCTACTCACAATCTAACTTCAATGAAAGTAACTGGTAATCCTTTGTCACCTCTCAGTAGTTGTAATTGAAGAGTGGGTAAGAACTTAAATTGTATATATATCTGAATGCAGTGTATGAATGCTTGTCAGGGATATCTATTGGAAGAAACCATTGGAACATACTTGTAGAAAGAGTATGGTGTAGAGGCAAGGTAGTCCACTATTGAAATATAATAGAATTGAGTAGATTTTGATAGATGTTCCATAGGCTACACTAAGTGTAGAGTGATGAGATACAAATAGGTAGGAAGTTCAATAGTTTGTTAGACTTCTGATTAGCATGATTATTTGCTACATTCAAGGATATGATCTGAAGAGCTTTTACTCCTTTGAGCACATTTGAGATACAGTAGCCAAAGTACTCCAGCTATGGGGAAGTCGGAGTAATTCAGAGCAGTCAGGTCTAGTACAGATCATCTTTAGACTCATTGCCCAGGGGGCCAGATTAGTTTATAAGTATTGGGTACTTGAGATTGCAGAGTAGTGATGAGGAGGTTCTGTTTTTTTTTCTTTTTTTCTATAGCCATTTTTATTTGTGTTAAGGTACTCAGGTCATGTTACCATATACTATATAGACGTAAATCCTGACCCATGTCTAGGCCATGGTGGCTAGAAGTAAAACCCTCCCATAGCAGGAAGTAAGTAGAAAAAACTAACCTGAGCAGTAATGCACAGTGCACAGTACCACAAAATCATGTCTGAGGAATCAAAACCAAGAAAATCTCCTACCCCCACCAAGGACACCCCTCAACATACATGAAAGAAAGATCCCCAACAAAGAAAACCCCAAAACATAGGGAACTGAGTTTGAAACCATATAGCCTATATGACTGGATTTATGTAGGTCCCAGAAACACAATAACTGAGCCTGAGTACTAAGTGGGATAAATGTATTCATGGACAAGTAGTCCAGTGGTGGGGGACTAGAGAAGAGAGGAAGTTAGGAGCAAACTCCTCCAAGAGGAAGCGATAAGCATATGATAGTGCAAAGGAATCCAGGTCATCCTCTAAGAGGAACTAGAATGAAGAGCACAAGGCCTAGCAGAGCGAGAAGAAGTACCGCAGGATGCTAGTTAGCGGTAGTAGTATACCAGCTAAGAGGGGAAGATGTTGTTTAACAGTTATATGGCGCCATCAGCGAGCAATAAGTAGGGAGTAGAAGAGTACTAGCTGATTGAAACCAAGAAGAAAAGAAAGAAGAAGTAAACTGACTAGCAAACACTGAAACAACTATTGGAAATGTATTCCTGTCTGAACTAGGTACCCTCCTTGTGTCCACATTCTGTCGATTTGTATTCCTACATCTCGGATGTAGTAACTTCTTTTAAGACAGATACCATTTCTTAGTGCATGAGATACTACCACCTGTAGAGAGTAGAGAGGATCAGAGTGGTGAAATTGACCTCACAGTAGTGATGGGGAGTAACTGGCAGTATATTTTATCTACTTAAGTATATGTGAGTTCTCCTCTACACTGACAATCAACTACCTCTCCTGACTAATCAACCTATTGAGTAAAGCTGTGGTCTTAACATCATTAAGTTTTACCATTTTATTTCTTCAAGTATATTGCTAACATTAAGTTATTGGTGTATTTTTTGCTTCTCAAGAATTCATTTCTGTGTAGTAATACTCTTGTGATCTATCTTCTCAAATGGAGTTCTCATTACAACAGTTGACTAGGAGCTTCATCTGCTTGGTAATTTTATTATATCCTAGATCCTTAGGTTTATATAGAGCATAAATTGCTCCACAGCCATTTTTGCTTTGTAGTGTAGGGTGAGTATGATGAGACCATGTTGGTATGAGATTATTCCAATAATGGTAATTTTGACCATTACCATGCTGGGATACAGGAACTTATAAGATACCAGCATGTAAGGATAATAAATGGCATCTCCCTATGTTGTAAGTACATCAACGATTTCAAAGGATTGTGATTGAAACATGTCTGTAATATCAACTTTTATTTAGTCTAGCTGGCAGCTAATTTGGTTGTTGACTGATTTGTAGTCAGAATTGTCTGGACTGCTATTATACTACAATAGGTTCTGAGGCAATTCAGTTGATCCTATATCATAAAGACTTACTACCGAATTTGTACATAATATGTATATTGCCTGAAGAATACTGACACAGGTATGAGTAGTTCATAGGCATTTCTTTTATGCACCTGTGAGTAACTATTTGTCATCACAAAATTTGAATTTGGTGTACATTACAGGATGGTCACGTTTTCAGGAAGCTTGTAGCTATAATGTGTAAGCGGAATGCTGACTTTTATAAAATGGAGTCCATGGAGAAGGGCCAAGGAGAATCAATATGAGATACAGCTAATGGAATATTCAGTTTAGTGCATATGATGAAAGCAGACCTAGGAGCAGAGTAAATGGACTGGAGAAGGCCTTGTAGTCCCAACTTAGAATTCCTAAAAAGTCAGGGAAGGTTTTCAAAATGGTATAAACATCTGGGACTAGTGTAAAAACTTTATCTTGCTTGATAAAGATTGAAGAAAAGTCGTACATGAAATGGGATTTACAGCCTCTACTGCAGTTATAGTACCATTCCTTATATTGGAATTCAAAATTCAGACCTCGGCCTAAATGATGACAATATTGAGTATATATGTGTAAAAATTGTTTCAAACAAACACAAAGCTCTAGCAGGAAGTATATACTTACTATGATCTGTTACTCATACTGCTGTAATTACTGTGAGAAAAGTTGGTCAAGAGAAGATCAGCCTGTATTGGACTGAGCTGATGTTCGACCAGCACTACACTTGCCACCAACTTTATACACTATTGTGAAAAATGAGGGAAGAGAAGATGTCCGTAAGGAAATATAGTAATATCAGTACTTTCGTGGATAATCATTTCAGTAAGACTTTGTTGGACGTAAGGAGGGTGTGCCAAACTTGTGGTGCTCTTGTTAAGCAGGTGGCCAATGACATGCTCCTGACATGTCAGATTGATGAGGCTGTTATTGCTCTTATCAACAACTGTTGAAAGAAGTTGACTGAATGTGTTCTTAAAAAATGTACTCTTAGATATGTATGGGAGATCCAGATAATCATCCTGTAGCAAGAGGATTATTGGAGAGATCTTACTGCTAATAGGTGCCCTGACTGTATAGGATGTTAATGTAGTACAAGCTACTGAGCTGAAAAGTACTCCCCATACTGAAAAAATAGACCTTGATTATGAGTTGACAGACAAGGAATATAGACATGGTAGACGCAGAACTGCAGGTGTTGCAGTTGTTTATGAGGGCTGAGATGATACTAAATACTATTATAGCTGATCGTTAAAAGGATTTTTGTCAATGTGAGCTTCTCTAAAGAAATGGCAACTGCAGCCAAAGTTTCAGAAAACATCTACCTGGGTTCTGTGCTAATTGTCAAGAAATGTTAGCTTTGGAAATACACTATTGGAGGTATTGCAGCTTTCAAAGAGTGTTCAGAAAACGCCTAGCTCTATTCTGGTCCAATTTTCTAAAGGATATTCCGTAATCTGAGCCCCTACTGAGGTATATTATAACTGTAAAAGAATATCCAGATTATCTGATAGCAATTTTGTACTGACTATTATGAAATGTTGGGAAGGTAAACATATTATGAGAGTTGTCACAGCTGTCCAAGAGAGTCTAGAGATGACCAACCCATATTGTAAACAAATAGTTAACAACATTTATGTTGATACAAGCCACTTCTAAGGTATTGTAACTGCAGAAGAAGATAGAGATGTTATTGCATTAGCAAAAAAAAACACTGTGTCAGATGCATCAGCTGTACATTCTGACAAAAAGGTTCAGTTGTCTATGCCCCATGTGACCAGGGCATCCTGAGTGTCTAGTTGCATTGCAGATGTCCAGAGCATCCTGTTTCGTCCAACCTGTCGGGAGTTTAAACTAAGCAAGGATGTGCTAATTCTCATCTCCCAAACTGGCCTGGTCAACCTCGATTCTTGCTGATATCCTGATACAAGACATCAGAGTGTCCTTATCATAATACTACTAGCAAGCTACTTACCAGCTACCAGTATATCTATGGATGCTAGTCTGAGGGCTAAATCTAATAATATCTACTGAAATAGTAGATGTGTAGTACCAAATTCGATCTTAGTTCTTTGAAGAATCAGGGAGCCAAAATGGCCAACAAGTAGAATGAGAAAGCAAGTGATAGTTGTAATTGTTGGAATGCGTAGTGACTTGGGTCAATGGTTAAGTTTTTCTAAGACTGCAACTTAAATGTATTTAACATTTGGACAACCACATAGCATCACTGTCGGAACATCAACAACTGGTCAGTTAACTACCATTGCTCACTGGTCCATATACTAATAATGCTAATTATTTCAGACAACATTCTTGTCAATTCTGGCTTTGAATTACATTAAAGAATATCTGACTACTGTGAGTTTTCAAGTAGTGACATGCTATTTTGTGTGCTGGCAAAGTGCTAAATTTGATATGTGATTCCACCCTGAATAAACAGATGCATAGGCTAATACTTTCTGTCCTAAACCTACACAATGCCAGCACGTAAACCGTATCAGGAACATGTTCTCAGCATTGATAAAAGTGGCGATACATGCTATTATGAACATTTTCTGTTTTGGGAATGTTTTAACTATACATGTGCTGTGATATCACATTACATCCTGAATACTCCAACGCCCAAGCTGACATGTTGCATCCTACACCTACTCCATGCCTGCCTTCTAACAGTTTAAGGAACAGATTCTATCCTGAATGCTCTGGCATGGAGGCTTAAATATAGCATCCTATACCTACTCGATGCCAGCTTTCTAATGATGTATAGAACGCCTCCTCGGCATCTGTATTGGTGGAGATACAGTTTATTATAAAAAGTGGTCTTCTGTGGAATGGTTCTGATTATGTGTTGCTTTGATGCCAGACTCTATCCTGAATGCTGGGACACATAGGCTGATATTTTGCATTCTATACCTACACGATACCAGCTTGCCAATACTGCATTGCAGGCCGTCCCAGCATCAATATTGGTGGAGATACAGGCTATGAAAGGGTAGTCTTTTCAAATATGGTTCTGACTATATGCTGGCTTTGACGCTGGATTCTGCCTTGAATACCACTAAGCGGAAGCAGATGCTTCGTGTACAATACCCACTCCATGCCAGCTGTGCAATGGTATATAGTCAATCTTTCCTGCATTGATATCGGGGGACATACAGGCTATTGTGAAAGTGGTTTTTTCTGGTATAACTTTGACTATATGCTGACTTTGATAACAGATTCCCTACTAAATACTACTATGTGTAGGCTGACATTACACCATTCATACCTGCTCGATACTAGCTTTCCCATGGCATATTGAACATCCTCCTAACAGTAATATCAGTGGAGATAAAATCCATTATTCCAGTAGTTTTCTCTGGTGAAATTCTGACAATCTGCTAACCTTGACACCAGATTCCTTCCTGAATACTGCCATTCATAGGACAACATTGTGCATCCGATACCCACTCAACACCTGCTTACCAACAGTATATGGAACATCTTCGCAGCACTATTCTCTCTGGAGCTACAACCTGATTTGTTACCTGACACAGGGTAAAGGTAGAGGCCAAATGCGGTCCGGAATCCCTCAAAGTGCGAGGTACCACCTCACACCCAGGATCTATTCAACACCTGCCTCCTAACAGCATAAAGAATATCTACCTGGCATTGGCATTGGTGGAGATACAGCCTGTTATACCTAGTAGACTTTGTCTTGCTTTTTTGAATCCATGCTCAATTTTGGTAACCCAGTCATGGTATCCTTATCGATAAATCTTAATTCCAGTACAACATTAAAGCTCTTATTGCAATAACGTAGACATAGGTTATGCTTTGTATTGACAATGTATTGTAAATTCTGTATTTGCTGAGGTGGGTTTTGATGTCAGTTACCTTGTCCTGTTGCATCCTGGTATGTCCTGTTGTGTCCTGGTCTATCCTGTTATGTCCTGTTGGATCATGTTGCATCGGCGTTTTGGTTGCTACAACCACTTGCATCCCAACTTTGCTTGCTATGTTCACATGTCTCCTGAATTGTGGTTACCATTACAGTATTTTGTACATCTGATGCACAGAACATACATGATGCAGGTGTTTATTTTTCTTGATGAGACTGCCATTTTCTACTGACTGTTAATAAATATTGTAATGATAAAGGTACCACTGCAGGTGTCGCAGTAGTCTAAGAGTAGCCAAAAGATTCTGTTATTACTAACCTCTATAAACTAGGACATAGGAGAACAGAAGTACCACAATACTCCAAGGTAGTTTATTTTCATACAAGATGTTAGAATCGTGTCCCATCTTACTTAGAAAATGTAGATTAGAAGGTACAGCTAGGATGCCCATATGTGGTATGTCTAGTTTAATTTTATTTGTCAGTGAGTCTGGTAGGTCAGAGATGCTCAGATACAATAGTGGCTGAGAGTGCACCTGACTATTTAATAGTAAATTTGCAACTGCCACACATCTACAGAATACAATTTAGCAAGTTAGATTCATCTCAGGTTTGCTGATAGTATACTTTAATTACAAGACTCATACCTGCCCACTGTATTTGGAATAGAGTAGGAACTACTGGTGAAGAAAGCCAATTGCTCCACTAGCTTTGTCAACAACTACTATCCACTTTGGATAATATTTGTATCAAGTCTCATGAAATGATGGATACCTGTCAGCTCTCTAATCCAGTTGTACATGACATATTACATCTCTTAACATATTATTACCTTGATGAAGAAAACAATAAGCAAGAAATATTAATACTACAGGGGTACTCCTACTGGGTTGAGAAGGCTATATTGAATAGGAATCATGAATGAGATTCCTCAGCTGGTCAGATTTATACCAGGTATACTGCAAGAAATACTAGAACCGATGGTAATATGAATAATAGGTATTCTAGGATATAATATCAGCCTGGTACCTCTCAACTCTGCTGTAGATGTATCATGGAGTTCGGTTAGGATCAGAAGAGCTTTAGGTTTTTAAGTACAGATGATGTCTCTTGGTGTCAGAACCAGGATGCTACTCTAATGCTTAGGGTATCTGCATATCTTTTGCAAATACCCTAAGATCTCATGTGTACTCCACAATATAGTTACAATTTTCATACATATGTATTCTGTGTTTTAGATCTATGTACTTTTATACGCAAAAAAAAAAGTAATTTTATTCATTTCCTAGGCATAGATATACTTAGTTTTTACAACTAGTAAATTAGTCCTTTGACATGCAAAGATATCACAAGTGTATTTCCATGTTTATGCTTACTGGTGTTTATATCAAAAACCATTTACCACCTCTGCCATCTTCCATGGTAACAGTAATGTCTTTCTGACTTCTCTCCCCATATAACAGCATTGTCTTTCAGACTTCTCTCCTACTACAACAGTAATCCCTTGCCACTTCATTTTCTACTTTAATAGCTATAACTTTCTGCCTTTGCTCCCATCAACATCTATTCATAATTATGACCTAAGCAGTACCTGCTTATATCTGTCTTGAATAAACCAGGTAACATATAAAAGAATGTCATAGGCATGTATTATAAAGGGTCGTATAGTTTAAAGGTAGATTGGTAGAGGTTGTATTTCTTAATTGTTCCAAGCAAAGAGTGTAGCTAATAGCTACTACATATACAAGAATACACTAACACATAGCCAAGGAAATATAATGGGGAAAGACATAAGTAAAAATATATTTCTTGGTAGAGAAACTTAAGTGCAAATGTATCTGACTCCAAAAATCTGCTAAGATAAATTCCAAAAGTGCTATAGATCTAAGATGGTATATGGAGAATATTAAGAAAATATTACAAATCTAGGATGAAATAAATGTGCATAAAAGATACAGAGTATCCAATTTATCCTGTAACAAGTTAAAAAAATAATATTTAAGTCTTTTTCTTGAATTTAGGAAAATATTTATCAGATTAATACAAATATGACACAGCTGTAAAAATATCCAGAGTATACAGCATTTGATTAAAACAAAATCAAGTAAGTGAAAATACAATATTTATTATCGCATATATCCAAATATAACATAGGGAAGAAATTTCAATACTGGTCCTCAGTTCCTGCATATCTGCAAAGATTTACCCAGCGTTGGGTGCGTTGGCTCGGCGTCCTGATGCACGTTGCACACAAGCCACATCTCCTGTGTCCTGAGGGTCGGGAGTTGCATGGTAATGCCCCACATGTCATGTGTATCCCATATTGCTACCCTCTGTTTCTTTATGCCTGATTCCACTGGGCCCTCGCTACCACATCACTTGGATGTCCTGATGATGTCCTGTGTGCCCCCCGCCCTTATCGCTGGTCATGGTAGAACCCCCTACAGGTTACCTAGTACGTAAGTTCACACACGTTACTTGTGTCCTTTGCTCTCAGGAGGTCGCTGCCCGTCGCAGCCCTTGGTTGCGCTGTGTCTTGTTCCCTAGGTACATTCTCTGACACCATCTGACACACATGCCAAACCCATTTCCCACTCTTAATGTAACTATCTCAACCTCCCCTCTCAATTACATCCTGATATCACATTGTTGTTCCCACCTCACCATGTGGTCACAACAAGGCGTCACCAATTTGAGTTCGTCTGCAAGTGGTTTCTCTGTTATGTTCACTTGATATCTGATGTCCATCCCATGAGTGGTCTTGCATCCTTTGCCACTGATGGCTGCCCAGACATCCCTGCGCCCTAGTATGTACACAGGCACTCATTGTTCTTCATATCACTACTGCTGTAATTCTCTAGTTAAAATCTTGATCCTGTGTACTTTAGTTTAAATATTGCTCTTCTATTATTTCTACATAACTCCCACAGGTCTACGCACCCTGCGCCCCATGTTATCTTCATCTAGGCCCCTTCTTGGTGTCGAGATATTGGCAATTTTAATGCCCACGTAATTGGGGAGATTTCGTCTGACATTATAGCTCGATGTTGGAGCTGTGAGATTGTGTGAACTGTCCTCTTTTTTTACTTAGACGCTTGAATTGTCTTCGCGGATTAACCATGGCCCCCTCTGTGCAACATCCCAGTTCGTCAAGGCGATACAGTTTGATAAGGTGATTTTTCAATAGATCTCATTCAATGTCATTAAATCTATCGGACTATAGATGAGCCATCGCCTGTCCCCCTTAGAGATTAGGTGGGCCAGGCCTAGGATAGTGCCAATGTCCACTACCATAAACCTCTGCGGATCCAGCATCTTTGGCAGCTCTACCGCTCGAGATGGATAACAGTACGACTAGTTCGCTATATACTGGGTGCTATGGGTGACGCAAGCAGGTTATTCCACCAGCTTCATACGCAACCCCTGTCACAGTTGGACTTCATTTTCATCCAAAATGGTGAAGCAATGCATGCCTCACTGCTCTCGAATGCTGTCCAGTAGGACCCGCTGGATCTCTTAGGGTATTGCTACAGTGATGAAGGCGACACAAGGCTGGAGATGCCTGCACTATGGGGGCACCCATATGCTGATGAGCATGTGATAATTGAACTCGGTACCGAACTAGATAGAACCACAGGTCAGCTAGATAATAGAGCACCTAGGCTGGACACAGGTGCAGCTTGCATTGAAAATAAAAATTGTCGGGGAGGACTGTCTCCAGGAAGCGACATGATATTCTCAGTGTCCGCTCCATGCCACGACGCATGTCACGCCAGTGACGATATGATAGACAAAGGTTTGACAATCTCCGAGCCCATACTAAGCACAGATAAGCATAATCATTCAGATGCGGATGAGATAGTAGCCTCACTCTCTTGGGAGCCATATCTGGAATCATCGCCTATGGAAATCGGTCTATCTCTCCCATATTGTGTCCCATTGCAAATCACAAACTAGACTCTCCTGAATAGACAACAATCCTACGCTCCTCTTTTGAACTTGTAAACAACCCTACGCAGAAGCCGAAGAGGCTGCACTTGGCTCCAATTCCGGACCATCATGTGGTGGTCAGCCTAGATCGTGTGTTAGCAGAGTGTTTTACCAGTTGATTTGTGAGAATCATCGCAAAGCCATTCTTCCTTCTATTTGTCTCATGTATCCATCATTCATTGTGCTTCTCAGGAAGAATAGAATCGTATCCTCTATTGTGTATCCCCCATTACCAGATCTTCCTTATTGCGTGTCAGGGACGCCGGTGGGGTGTGTGGACCTGACACCTGTAGTAGCCATCTTTGCGCATAGACATCTATGCGGCTCCAAGGTTTTGGCGCCAGCAGGCAGTGCCAGTGTGCGTCTCAAACTCTTATTTTGTAAACCTTAGTGTAATTACTTCTAGGACCCCATACAGATCACAATACGCTTAGACTTATATTAGTATCTATATCTATAAACAAAAACATCCTGTCACTTGAAAGACAAGGTGGTTAGTCAGTATAGCCAGCACAATTTCGCATCTCATCGTAACGACATTCCACGCATCGTTTGTCAGTATACCACCTACCTACGGGCAGTTAGCATTGTTTGTGTGCACATCCTACTAGGGTATAAGACGTCAAATGTCCTCCCCCAGACCTCTTGTCCTGCACCTATCAATCCCCCCTCAAGCTCCTCCCCCCACCTCTCCATTCCTCACCAACGTCCCTCATGACCATCCTACTTCTATCGCCAGGTCCGTTGCATCAAGAACGTTTTTCGATTTGTCCTCACTCTTACAAAGGACAAATCACCTTTTTATTTTTAAAACGAAAAAAAGAATTTCCCATCTACCGACTTTGGTAATAAGTTTGTTCAAAAATGCCTCCCCCCCCCAAACAGAGAGCCGATGATGCGTGAGCTGCAAAGCCTCCCAGAGCAAGTGACCAAGTACGCTCCACCCAACTATTGACTTCTGAGGCAGAGAATTATTAACAGATCCCTGTTAATATAGACACCTAGCCACCCTGCCCCTCACAAGTGACACGAGAAGAGGTAAGCGCCAAACTCTGCTGTCGGGTGCTGGTCGAAGACCTGCTTCACTGGGCAAGTAAGCAATCACCCCCACTTGTCGTCATAGGTGCCCTGAGATGGAGCTAACATTTTATGAACAGTGATGCGAGCCCAGAGCCAGAGGAGAGGCCATACTTTGACCTGGCAGTGGAAGACTGCAAGTAAATAAAAATCGTAAGCTACAGGCATTTACAGGAATCAGTTTAACTGACTCTCCTACTTCAAACAGTGGGCAGAACAGCAATATTGTGTACGCCCAAAGATGGTGAGGGTTCAAGAATGGTCACCACACCCCCTCTCATTACCAGAGTTGGCGCAGGTACCTTTGACCCTACAGGACAGGGTACTCGTTGGACCCCTGCTGCCTGACCCACTCACAATTGGAGTCAGTCCTAATTGTGGCCTGGTCCCTTCACCCCGTCACCACCAGGATTACGCTGGTTAAGGACCAGTACCTGGCTGACAATATCAGGGAAGTCAAATATCATCTCAGGATCTTGGTCAGGCACATGGCCAAGAATCTGCAGAGGACAAAGCAGCATCATCTAACAGAGCAGGCCGGGCTGGTGGAGGTTGATGGACCTTCCAGTAAATGTTCCCATTCATCTATATTCCGCTATATTCGTCTCCACTTATTTTATCAGTGGGACAACCTGATTGGTCCTCCCAGTATTCCCCACAGGCATTACCAATCTACGTCGTTCAGTGGATGGGGGCACTTCAGGGAGGGCACAGATTTCTTGGCCACGACTAATGTGCCAGGAACTCTGATGGGAGAATGGCCCTGAGGGTCATGGGATCACCGAGCATCAAAAGGGTTCTCGGGGTAGTTAAGGGCCAACGAGTGGAGGAGGCTATTAGGTCCCCCCAATATCTCATGGGGGCAACTGGCAAGAGTGTAGGATGGCTTCGTCTTGCACCAGTGGAGCCTCTCCCACTCACTGAACTCATCTCTTTATATAATGATGACGATGTCCATGCGTGGATCCTCGCCAATTGTGGCGAAGATCCACTAGACCTTATTGTCCTGGAGTGGGGTCAGGGGGATGTATGGGCTCAAACCCAGAGCCTGCCAATGGCAGACACCCATTTTTTCGACCCCAAGGTCAGGGATCGCCCTTGGCAATCAGGCGATATCATGGGGACTATCAAGGCGGAGGAGGAGGAGGAAGACAAGGAGGACAAGGAGGACAAGAAAGAGGAGGACAAGGAGGAGGAGGAGGAGCATGAGCAGGAGGAGGAGGTGGTGGTGGAGCTGCGTTCTCCCCGATGCTGGCGCGCACCACAAATCATTGTCAAGGAGGCAAGTTTCTAGAGTCCCTCGTTCTAGCAGTGTAACTTCTCCGTAGCAGACATGG
>NW_003298884.1:75554-77190 GCF_000151645.1 Tuber melanosporum | reverse complement strand
GGTAGTAACCTTTATAAGCTTTCAACTAATCCGTTTGTTATTTACAATATCTATTAACATACTTAGGATGAAGTCCTGTTCACCCCCGGCCCCTCAAGGCAAAACCCCCCCACCAACCCAGAACCCCGGCCTTTACCGCGGTCTGGCCTCGACAAGCTCTGATCCATCACTGAGCTTGTCTGGGAAATACCTGGATGGCAGAGTACCTCCAAACCCCTAGACTGCAGGCCAGAACCCGTCTTGGGCACCGCGGGGCCAAAGATGCCTCTCCCATACTTTCTCTGAGAGTAGCATGGAAGGAGTGACTCCTACCGCTCTACCAATTCACCCGATGATTCTGCTGGCGCCCAACCCCCCCCATCCAACAACCCCCTTTCCTATCCTGTGACTCCCCTTGACATCTTTGGCTACAACTGCTCTGCCTGCTCCGCTGCACTCCCATCCTGCTCTGGTGTCTCCTCTGACATCTGTGACTACCGCTGACAGCACAGCACCGCCCACCCACAGTCCTACTCTGGCTTCTTGTCCAACTTTTGTGGTTACGACTAGTCTACCAGCTGCCAACACCTCCCCTGTACTATGCGATTCACTGGCGCCTTGCTTGCCTGATTCTCACTTGTATGTGGCTGATGAAACACCCACATGCTGCCACCCCAGCAGACATAGGACTGGTTGAGGTGATGCTGGTTTTGCCGTGTTTTTCACTATTTCTCTTTTTTTGTTTTGCTTTCTCGTGTTCCTTTTCTTTACTTTATGTTTTCGGGTTCCTTTTCTGTGCTTCCCTTTTTCGTGTTCTACTTTTTTTGTTTTGCCTTCAGATTCTCAATGACTGTGGGGGATTTTCACACAGGGGTGCATTTCTTAACTGGTGATTCATGGTGATAGTAATGATACCATTTGACCCCCTTGCATCTGCTTCACGTATTCCTTACTGGCCTGATATAGTATGAAAGTGGTGGTAGCCGGAGTAATTAGCCTCCTAAAACTGTACTTGAATATTCCTAGCATATTTTGTTGATCAATTCAATACATGTTGCATTCCAAGTCAAGAATGGGTCTGGCGTTGAGCGACTATCCCGTTGATTCACTTTGTGGCCTTAAACGAATACACCTTTTAGACAAGAGTAGTTGAGGTTAGATATCTCTAATCCTTTTCAGGCGTGGCGTGTATTTCCTGAGAAATAGTTTCTCTAACTGACTCCATTTGTAGCTAGCGCTTAGTAAGCCTTCTGCCTTGGTGATACCTACATTTCACCTACTCTACCGGTGGGCATGTTTTGAACCTCCTGACATTTGGGAACCTGGGGTATGGATCATGAACACAAAGTTCAAGTTGAATATTCAGAAAGAACTAGATTTCATTGAGGCCTAGATTCTGCTATACATTTCACCACAGAGAGACTTCCACTGCTCCTAATGCTGTAATACTTTGATCCTGGGCCTGTGATAACCCAGAATGTCTTGATCACAAACGTAATGTTGTATGCTCACGAGATATCATTTTGCAAAGGAATCCAATACTGAGTGACAGTTGATGATTACCCCGCCCCTAACCCAGGGTCTAAGGTCAAGCGTATCAGATCTGACATCTAGACTCATAGCAACCTTTTAGGCTGCAACGTTGGATAGCATACCC
>NW_003298884.1:58758-75404 GCF_000151645.1 Tuber melanosporum | reverse complement strand
TTCTTACTGGACATTCACTAACCTGTTCTAGGATACATAAACAATATCTAAACAAGGCAAGCAGTCAGCCAATTCCCCCACGTGCGAAATCTGAACAGAGGTAGACACAATACCCAACCTGACTGAATGGGATCAGGAAAGTCGATATCAGCAACACCATACAACGAACACTGCAGCTCCTTGAGCATACTATTGAACCACTAGTCGGCACGTCGAACCCCATCTCCTCCTCCAATTACAAGCATGCAACTAGGAAGACCCCCAAAACGCTCGCAGAACACCACTATACAAACCATGGCATATACTGAACCTGAGACCGAACATTCATGACAAAGTGCTATGGAAACACTTTATCTTAGCGAGAATAGCAGCGATAAATACCCAAACACGCAGGGATCAGATAAAACAAAATCGAACACCAAACCTGATCCTGAAGATATCAATATTCCCAACAGCTCTGGGCCAGGAGGGGCTGATGAGTATCAAGCACACAATAGACAGCAAAATGAGAGCATGCCAATGGTCCGGATTTCCACCATCTCCAGAATGCTGCGTACAAAGCCTGCGCAGGGGACACCAGGGCCTCTAGAGCGAATAATTCGCAACAGGACCTTGAGTCCTGCCGCATTTCCATTATCAAGCATTCCACCATTCTCATCACCACTGGGTGGCAGCAGTGATCTTATGTCTGATGTCAGGAGTTCTTGTCCTGCCCTTTGCCCTGCCACGCTGCGGCTGGATGACTTGTTATCAAGTAATTCACACCGCAATATATTAACAGGGGCAGAAGGGGCCATCTCATCCTTAGCAAAGTCACTCCTTTTGGAGTACACACTGTTCGAGGACCCACTCCTGAATGCTGTTGCATTGACTGGTCAGGTACTCAACATCAGGCATGACGGGGTGGAAGGGCAGGTACATACTGAAGATATTAGACTGTCAGAGCAGTCCATATATCAGGTAAGCCCTCTCGTCCAGGCGTGATGGCACACGGTATGCACTACTAACAAACCAAGATACACCAAAAACACTCAGGGGTGTGATCTCAGTTCGTATATCATGTGAAGAATCACCTTGTCAAGTTATAACAACTATGGTAGGATGGGACAGCGATGGGGGGTAGAGTGGATTATCTGCTGAAACAAGATACATTTATGTGTGACTCAAAATGGTATGAGGTTTGTTTACATCTGATACCAACTCCATAGTGACCACTACTGATCATGAATAACTCTGACACAGAACCAGATGTTGCACTTCACCACGCAGCAGATTCCAGAGGTGATTTACAGTAAGTATTTCACAGGAAAGAAAATGTGTGGGATTGTTGATCCCAGGTTTCTAGAGTGGATCAACCACACTTTGATCTGCTTGACAAGCACCATAATCTGTTATACACTGCACACATGGAAATCGGGAATCTATTAGGAGCCAAGGGACTTCAAGTCCAAGGTAGTTGGAGGTATGCTTACAGCACTCTCGTAACACATGATTCCCAACCCAGCCACTAACTTTTCACCTGACACCAAACACATTTTTGCAAAGTAGGAAGAAGCTTCGGCAAAGTGCCCACTGATGGTCTGGAAAACGATTGTCAAATACATGAGGTGGACAACTTTGAAGATGGTTGAGCAGAGTCACAGTGTGCAGCAAGATCACGGTGAGAGGTATGATGATGACTTGGGTGCTCTCGGCGCAGACCTCGAGGGTCGAATCGGTGACCAGATGCTCTCACTGCCAGTACTACATCAGATCAGCCTGGACCGCTTTGCCCTGGAGGAGCACTGGGAAAGTCTAGTACAGTCACAAGAAATGTACACATCGTTTGATTATAGCCAGATGTCGCTTGCCAGGGCGCTGGGGGATCTGGTCCCATAGCCAGCAACTCCCGGACATTCCCCAGAGGGGAGTATAAGATTGATGTCAGGGAGCCTGCTGACTGCCTCTTGGGCTGGTTGCCTGTCACTCAGCCTCAAGGAATCAGAAAAAGGCCAAGGACCACTAGCCTGATTCCGTGATCGGCAGCCAGACGTTAACAAGTGGGAACCCAGTTAGTGTCACCATGGGTAATTCATGGGGATTACGGATGTGTAAATATCACTTTTAATAGATTTATTTTTCTGGCTCAGCTGATATGCAGCATCCACAGTGAAGGGAGAATAGTAGATGAATGGAGGCATATATGAAAGGCAAATTAGGTGTAATATTCAACGGTACTAGTAGAAATGAGCAGGACCACAAAGTAATATATAAAAATATCTGCTGGAAGGCGAGACGATTACAGGAGAGGGAGTAGAGCTGAGGACAGGTCAGGAAGAATTTCGCACGTGGTGAAGGTGTCTAGAGAATGTCCAGATGACCAATAGTTCGAACAGGATGAGAACGCTGGTGTAAGGCGAATGTCGGGGCGAGTTGAGTAGTAGGGAGAAAGACTCCAAACAAAGAAGGAGAACATCATGGTATCTAGAAGGTACAGAAAGGCTTGGTGGTCTGGATGTTTGAAGGCAAGGCAAGTAATATCATGTTGGAATAGCCGAGTTGGGGATGTAGTACAGATTGAACCCCAGTGGACTGACCTTGTCCTGACACAGGCAACCTGATCAGATGTCGTCCCGACCTGGGCAAGCAGGAGCTGACTTCCACCTCACGTGAGCTTGGTGGATCAGAGGTTGTCTGGAGGCAGATACCAGAGTGTGGGGCATTGTTGGCATGCAGAAGACATAGGGAATGATGTCAGGATGTCTTCAGGATGCAGGTCGGGACGCAAGGAAAGTCAGGACACGACGTCCATGCAACGTCGCTTCCTGATTTGCAGTTCACAATTTGCATGTCCCATGTGTCAGATGCATTGGACGCATGGGACTCATGTAATTATTTTTAATGATGCAGCCTAAGAGTTATATAATGTATTCGTATAGTAGTTTTGCAAGTATTTTAGTTCAGATATTGACAAGGTTTTTGGTAGTGGTAACCTTCAAAAGCAGAAATAAACATCTTTCCCATTCCTGTCTAATCTAGTTAAAATTAATATCAATATATTTGGATCAATTATTAAGATGATGGTTTAAAGCTAAGAAATTTGCATTGGTCCTATCAGTATGTATTGCAATTATTATGTTGACATGAGTATCATGAAGAGCATTCTGGAAAAATTGGATTTGTCTGATTACTCACAACATTATCACATATTCTGCTGCAGGTATTGAGGCTGAAAATCCAGAGTTGTTTCTTGAATGGCCAGCAGATACATGCATTATACATGATGTTGTATCTGGTAAAGAATTGGTAGGTCACTAAACAGGCAGTATGGTAAGAATAGACATAAGTATTGACAGTGTTGATAATTGTCCGTAGATAAAATAATCCAATGTCGTATATTTTGTAAAGGTATCATAGGATATGTATCCGGGACTTATGATATTGTTCCGTAGTACATGAGGAATATTGAAAAAGACAAGACGTTGTCTACTCTAGGTCTGGTCTAGTGCCCATCATCAAATATATATGTAATCTGATAATTGATTGATATCCATCAGTATTTAGCAACTCGGTTTCCTCAATACCCACTGTAAGTTTGGCCCCGTTTATGAAGGGTCTAAAAAGAGAACATGCCTCTTCCATGCTACATTTCATGGTGATTACCTTGATGTAAAGCTCTTAGATGAGATGAATTATGTCTGGCATATTGCTGATGTGAAGGCCGAGTAGGAAGGTAGCTATACCTAAGTCAGTAATATCAAAAGCAGTTTTCAGGTTATCTATCAGAAATGCAAATTTTCTTAGGACTCCGCTGCATGTATTAAATTATTATCAACAAAAGTCTGATAAATAGATATCATATTTTCTATGAACAAACATGCATGCGTCTATTGAGGATCTTGTAGATTCTTTAGAGATTAAGAATTTCATGAAGAGAGTATACTATTCATTAGCTTATGGCTTAAGCCAGGCAAGACATTGTTACATTTTGTCACAAAACCAGATTGTAACAAGGGAGATTGAAGAGGAGGAACAAATATTTTCATATGACTTGCACTTGCGAGTCATCAGTGTTTGTTGTTATACAATGACTCACAATGGTGAGTCATATGATGTCATGACTTTCATGCGTGACGGATAAATATAAGTCCCAAGTCTGACGCATATGATGCACTTAGCACAAATAAATTATGATTGGTTTAGGCATGTTGCACAGTAGACTCATCCGAGTCACCTGATCATCTCACATAACTCATGATTGTGAGTGGTAGGATATAGTGATGCAAAGGTATGAGTCACATAAGGTTAGGGTTGAGTGAGGTGTCTACATAAATAGTGAAATCAAGGGACCTCCGGTACACCACACTCGGTTGCTTCAATATTCATCCCACATAGTTTGGCAACATTATGTCAACTATCATAGGCCCTGACTCACCTCTGTCCCCTTGCTACTTCCTGCATAGAGGTATTGTAACTCTTCCATCCTCTCCCACCTTGGCCTTACTTGTCTCTTGTCTACTTGATGGAGGAGTTATCTGGGCTCACCCAGTAGTCCAGTCTTGCTAAGAGAGGCTTGCTTAACTGTGGCACTGTCAACTTCCCCTCTTCGCTTCCAGTTGGTATTGGCAGTGGAGGATGTCTTTCTCTCCACTTGCATGATGCCTGTTGGGGAACACATTAGCCAGCAACTTAGGGGTTTGTCTTTCAGTGAGAATGGACCATCACACCTAGTCACCTGGTTCTAGCTACTGTCGCCTACCTCTGCTTACCATCCTTCCTTCCTACCTACCATGAGATCCCCTCCACTAAGTGATGCTATCTCTGAGAAATCAAGGGACTACATGATAGACGCAATAATACTGCAATGGATTTGTTTCAGTTGGGTTAGCGCTGGCACTGGGGGCGAAACCTCACTTTTCTCTTTGGTCGTATCAGCTACTACCCTGCTACCATGCTTGCTTTTAGTACCTCAGGTAGCCTTACCATCCCTTTGGGATGCACAGCTTGGGGCTCCTGTTTTGCCAATTCCTCGTGCTTAGGGCGAGCATTCTTTACTTGGAGTTCCTCCTACTCACATCTGTGAGCTATATGCTCTGGACATACATTTATGTCACCTATCTGGCATGCCTATTCATTGTTTCCACTTCCTTGGCCTGGTCGATGGCACCTGTTGGGTAGGAAATCTGGTTGTCATAGGTGAGGAGTTGGTTTCAGCTGCTGGTTTGGGGTTTCATTGGTTTGGGCTTGCTTCTTTTTGGTGGAGGATGTGCTCTCAGGATGGGGGATTTCCTTGCATAGAAGATGGGGTTTTTGAACTTTCTATGTTTACGGTTTGTAGATAGCTGTGTGGGAGACTGGTGTGGGAGGTCCTTAGACTTGTGACTAGTTGGGTATCAGTGGCTCTAGGCAAGACCCCTCCTCATTCTAGTTGTGGGATCTGAGGATTGAGCATCTGGCTTCTGGTGTAAGCCATTCTAGGGTTATGGTTTTACTCCGTGCAGCTGGAGAACAAGGCGGAGTGGAGCTTTGTGTCTGCTTAGTGCCAGCTTGGAGGACCTCTGTACCTTATCTTTGTGTTAGAACAGAAAATCAAAGAATACAAAGCGAATGAAAAAAAAGTGTGAAAAAAGGACCTCCAGTACACATTCTCCATTGCTTCTAATTTTCTCCCAAATAGTTTGGCAACACCATGTCAAGTATTGTTGGCCCCCCCCTAGTCCCTTCTGCCCCCTGGATGGTTACTGCCTAGGGGTGAGGTTAACTCCTCCATACTCTCCCACCTTTTCTTCTCTTGTCTCTTGTCATTCTTGATGTGGGAATTATCTGGGCTCGCCCAGTAGTCTTGTCATGTTAATAGGGGCTTCCATACCTTTGCCATGGTCTGCTACCTGTCTACATTTCCTGTCTGCATTGGAAGTGGGGGAAGTCTTTCTCCCCACTTGCACTATTCACTTTGGGGAACACCTGGGCTAGTATCTTTGGCGTCTGTCTTGTGGTGAGATTCAACCATACGTGCCTAGTTGCTTATTTCAAGCAGGAATCACGTTCCTCTCTACACCCTTCTGTCTTCCTACCACTGGTGGGATCCCTTTGACTAATTGATCCTATCTCTCCTTGAACAACGGACTACATGAAAGATCCCATAATACGGCAATGGTTTGGCTGCAGTTTGGTTTGCTCTGTCGCTTCTGGTCCTACCTCCCTTTTGGTCTTTTCTCGCTTTAGCTGGTACGCTAAAGCTTTCGGCTTGTACCCTACTACAGAACACTCTTTTGCTACTTCTGGTAGCTCCATTCGCCCTCCCAGACTGATGGGTTGGGGCTCCAGTTTTCCCAATACCTCCTGCTTATATTGGTCCTTGTTTCTGTATGGTCTCTCCTACTCACATCCCTGGTCTATATGTTCAAGACATACATGGATGTCAGCTATATGGTATGTCTATTCATTATTTCGACTACATGGGCGTGGTCTGTCCCAGAAGTCAGGCCTGGAAACTGGTTGTCGTAGGTATGGGGTTGGTTTCGGCAGGTGATTTCAAGTTTCCTTGGTTGTGCCTTGCTTCTGTTTAGCAGGGTCTGTACTGTTGGGAGGGGAGATTTTCTTGCTTTGATGAAGGGGTTTCTCAACTTCCTGTGTTTGCTCTTTGTAGATAGCAGTGCAGGCGACTAACGGGGGAGTTCTTTAAACTGACGACTGGTAGAGAATTGCTGGCTCTAGGCGAGACCCCTCTTAGTTGAAGTTGTGGTGTCTAAGCATCTTGCACCTGGCAGCGGATGATACCCTTTCTAGGGTCATGGTTGTTCATTAGGCTGCTGGAGAACAACGCTGGGTGGAGGCATGGGTCTACATAGGGCAGGCTGACATGACCCGCACCCTTTTTGTACATAAAACTAGAGAAATAAACAAGGTGACAAAAAAGAACAAAGAAAAAGATGGAAAAAGAAGATGGAACTCCACTACACATGCTTTATTACTCCAATTTTCCACCCTCATTGTTTGACAATACCACTTCCACTTCGTTGGCTATCCACCCGCTTCACTACCCCCTCGATGGTTCCTGCCTAGGGGTATGGATTCTCTTCAACAGCCTCTTTTGCCTTTGCCTCGCTTGTCTTCTGTTCACTTGACTGGAGAGTTATCTGGACCCCACCCAGTAATCCTGTCTTGCTTGCTGGGCTCACTTGCCTCTGGCATGGTTGACTTCCACTCTTCATTTCCTGTCAGCACTGGAAGTGGTGCATGTCTTTCTCCCCACTTGCACAATCCCCATTGTGGTACACCTCGGCCAGCAACTTTGGGTTCTGTCATGTGGTGAAATTTGACCATACTGTCCTAGTGGCTCAGTTCAAGTGTAGTTGCCTTCGTCCTCTCACCCATCCAATTCCCTACCACAGGTGGGAGCCCTCCCACTGAGTGACCCTTGGTGTCCTACCACAAGGGAATGCAACAGAGATGCTGTAAAAGCGGCAATAGTTCAGTTTCTACTATTGGGTTTGTTCTGGGGACTCTGTCCTTCTTTCTACTTTGAACTTCAATTGCGTCAGCTTACACCCAACTTCCTCCTCTCCTTGGCTGGTACCCTACTACCTCCTCCCTCCCCTGGGTGGTGTTCTGAGGTCTTGGCCTGGGACCTACCTCTACTGAATCGTTGGCCAGCACCCTACAGCTGGGCAGCATTTCCTTTGCCAAAACATCCACTTCTTGGGCCTAGCAATGAGTCTCCAGTTCTTGATTAGTGGGTTATGGTATTGCGCTATATTGGTGGCACTGCTGGTTGGGGCTGTCTGGCCTTTGGGCTCTTCACTGGCCCCCTCCTTCCAGGGTAGTTCTTTATTAATAGCAATCTGATGACTTGGTATGCAGTGGTTTATTTTCTTTCTTGGCCCTTGCTGGTCTGGTACTTTACCTGTAGAGGTTTTCCTTATGCTTTCCTGTCATGCATGTTTGGTTTCCTTCCTGTTAGCTATGTGTAGTTAGTGGGTGGGTTTACTTTCAGCAGTGGAATCTTCTTGGGCTTCTGGTTGCCTTCCAAGGGAGACCCCATGATGTTCAAGTAGTGAGGTCTGAGTACTGGGCACCAGAGTTGATCATCCTTGGTATGTGTATGATTAGGCCCATACCAGAGGGGTTTTCTTTATGTCATAGCTAGCACTGCATGTGATGTTCTGGTACTTTAAACAACTAGCTAAATGATTCAACAATATAACAGTAAAAAAGAGAAAATTGGCCTCCGGTAGAGTCTCTTGCCTTCTCGATGGGGCAGCTATCAGGGCTCACCCAGTGTTCCTGTTTTGCAAATATTAGCTCACATAGCTTTGGCATGGTTGGCCTTCATGCTTTATTTCCCATCAGGACTGGCAGTGGTGGATAGCTATCATCTTACTTGTACTATCTTCTTTGGGAACGCCTCAGCTAGTAATCTCTCAGTATTTCTCATTTTAACATTTGAACATACCTGCCTAGTCACTTGGTTCAAGCTAATGTTGACTTCTTCTCTACACCTCTCTGACTCCCTACCTCCTCTGGAATTTGTTCCACTAGGTGACACTATCTCTCCCAGAACAAGGTGCTCCAGGAGAGACACGGTAATATAGCAACTGTTTAGTTTCAGTTGGATTTGTACTGTGGCCTTGGGTTCTACCTTCCAATTTCTCTTTGGTCACGTCAGCTTGTTTCATTCTACCATGGGCTGTTACCCTTCTACCACTACCTCTTTTGCTACCGCAGGTAGCCCTTTCCACCCTCCCGGATGGACAGCCTGGAGCTTCTGTTTAGCCAAAGCCTCCATCTTACAATAGGCATTTTTTCTTCATAGTCTCTCCAACTCACGTCTGTGCGCTGTATGCCAAGATATATATTTATGTTACATATACAACATACCTATTTGTTATTTCAACTTCATGGGCGTGGTCTGTTCCATGGGTCAGGCCAGGTATCTGGTTTTCATTGATAAGGGGTTGGTCTTGGCCAGTAGTTTGCGGTTTCCTTAGTTGTGGCTTTCTTCTATTCAGTAAGCAGTGTACTGTCGGGATGGTGGATTTCCTTGCTTTGATGAATGGCTTTCTGGACTATCTGTCTTTACAGTTTGTAGATAGCCTTGCGGGAGACTAGCAGGAGAGTCTTTTACACAGAGGACTTGTTGGGTATCTGTGGCTCTACACAAGACCCCTCCATGTTCAAGTTGATGGACCTAAGAATCAGGCACCTGACTGCGCATGTTAGCCTTTGTAGGATCGTGGTTTTTCTTCTGGCTACTGGAGAACATGGCAGGGTATAGGTGCAGGTCTACATAGCACAGGCTGACATGACTCCTGGCCTTACTATACATAGAACTAGAGAAATAAATAAGATGATAAGAAACCAGAAGAAAACAAAGAAAAAAAAGAACCTCTGGTACTGCACACTGCATCGCTCCTATTTTCCTCACACATACTTTGGCAGCACTATGTCAACTATCGTGGGCTCCCCCACTACTCTTAGAGTTTTTCCTTCTGCTTTCTTTTAACCTTGTTGGGCTTTGTTTCTGTTGGCTAAGTGTAGTTATTGGGAGGGGTGGTCTTTTAGATATGGAATCTTCTGGGGCAAATGGTTGACTTCTAGGTTAGAACCTTTTGAGTGCAGGTTGTGAGGTCTATGGACAGGACACCTGAATTGATTCCCTTTGGAGTACTTGGGGTGGGCCGATACCAGAGTGTCTCAGAGGTATGGGTTTTCTCTTGTTCTGTAGTACCTGTGTTTTCATAATGTCATAGCTAGCACTGCATGCGATGTTCTTGTACCTTAAACAAGTCACTAAATAATTACAAGAAAAAATGTAATGAAAAAGCAAAAACCTCTGGTAAAATCTTGCATTACACTTTCACCTGCTCACTTCTGCAGGCAATATAGCCAAGACGTATGTTTAGGTCAGTTATACGGCTTACCCATTCATTATTTCGACTTTACAGTCATGATCTATTCCAAGCATCAGGCCTGGAATCTTGTTGTCACTGGCGACTGGTTGGTTTCACCTAGTCGTTTCGGGTTTCCTTAGCTTGCGCTCTCTTCTATCTGGTGGTGGGTACACTACTGGGCTACTGGATTTCCTTGCTTTGAGGAGTGGGTTTTCAGTCTTCCGTTTTTTACTAGTTAGAGATAGCAGTGTAGGAGACTTACGCGAGAGCATTTTAAAACTGAGGACTAGTTGGGTATCAATGGCTCCACAGGAGACTGCTCCATGTTCAACTTATGGAATCTGAGGATCGGGTACCTGCCTGTTGGTGTTAGCCTTCCTTGGGTCACATATTTTTTTTTCTTCCTCTGACTGCTTGAGAACAAGGCATAGTGGAGGTGCTGGTCTACATGGCATTAGTGGACATGGTCCCTTCCAGTACTCTATGTATAATTAGACAAATAAATGAGATAATAAAAAAAATACAAAAGTGAAAACAATAAAAAAAAAATTAACCTCCGGTACAGCATGGTTCACCTGTGTAATTTCCTCCCACATAATTTGACAACACCATGGTAAGCAGATATGAGCCATCCACCCTCCTCTCTGCCCCCATGAGGGCTCTTGCCTAGGGCTGTAGTTTCTCTTCATCAACCTCTTCCGGGTTTGCTGGACTTGTTATCTGTATGCTCCTTGTGGGAGATATCTGGGCCCAGCCTAACAGTTGTGTCTTGTGTAGAGGGCTCACTAAGCTTTAGCACATTCAGCTTCCTCTCTTTACCTCCAGTTGGTACTGGCGGTGGTGGAAGTCTTTCTCGCTACTTGGAGGATCCCTATTATGGAATGCCTCAGCTAGTCACTTCAGCATCTTTCACGCAATGAGATTCGATCATCACCGCATAGTTGTTCTGTTCAAGTTGTGGTCACCCTCTCTCCCATGCCCTTCTGCTTTTTTTCTGCTACTGGGATCCCCTCTACTAAGTGATGCTATGTCTGCCAGAACAAGGAACTACATGAGAGCCTGGGTAATATGGCAATGGTTTGGTTTCTCCAGTCTTGTATGCTCCGGAGCCTTAGGTACTCCCTCCACCTCCTCACTTTGATTGAGTTGTCTTGCACGCTACTGTGCCCTCTCCTGGGCTGGTATCCCACAATTTTTTCTCTCCACATCATCGTGTTCCATGTTCTCAGTCAGCTGTGTGTCCACAGTCGATCATCAGCAGGCACCCTGCTGCTGGTCAGCATCAGTTCCACTAAAATGTCCCCTCCGTGGTCCTGGCACTTTCGGCCAAGTTCTCAATTGGAGGGTCATGTTACTGCACTATCACTGGGGCAGTGTTGGTTAGAGGCGTCCTTCCTTAAGGTTCTTCGCCGGCCACCCACTTCAGGGCCCATTCTTTATAAATAACATTCTGGCTGTTTCTGTGGCCAATAGTTATACTCTTTTACGCTTTTCAGTAGTTCATTAGTAGAGATTATCCTTACACCTTTCTCTCCAGCTTGCTTGGTTTTCTTTCTGTTAGCTACATGTAGTTAGTATGAAGAGGATCTTTGGGGCCAGAAATCTTCTTGGATACATAGTTGGCTTCTAGGTGGTACTCCTTTGCGTTCAAGTTGTGAGGCCTGGGGTTTGGGCACCTCAGTTGTTCGCTCTTGTAATGTGCACTGTTAGGCCCATATCAGAGGGTCCTCATGGTAGGCATTTTCTCTGGGTCCATGGTGGAGGGCATTTCTTAATGCCATAGCTCACGCTGCGTGCCATGTTCTTGTACATTAAAGAAAGAATTTAATAATTATAAAAATAAAACCCCCCGGACCTTTGGTATAGACTCCTCACACAACCACTTAAGTTTTTTCTTATACTACAAATTGAATTACCACTTTATATACATTTTGCACAATGCGAGGGGAGAAAGAAGTCTCACTTACAAGAGCAAATATGAGTCCAACATATCCTGATTATCAGAAGAGAGAGTAACAATAGGAACTCTCTGAACTATTGAGGTATCAGAGAAACCGAAGAAGTAAGGTCATTACCTGTTGAAAAACTAAATACAGAGGAATAGGATTCTTACATGTTTCTGTACTTTATCTCAATCATGGTACCCAGGTATCAAATACAAGTAAACTTCTTCTTTTAACATACTAAAGATGAAGACTGATTTAATATAAAATTGTCATGGTAACCATTTGGTTTTAGTGTCGATTGTAAGGTGAAAGTGTAGAGATTTGTAATATATGATTGAAGCAAATGTGTTTTTGCAGTCAATGCTAGAAATTTGACAGAATCTTTTGACAACACATCTCGCTCAGTATGGCTCAAAACTATCCTCAGTTTGTTTTTTCGAGCCTGTAAACTCAATTACTATTAATTAGTTTTCTCCTAATTGATTTGTCAACAACATTGAAGGTATTGTTCTATTCTGGCAACTTAATTTCTCTGTTCATAGCAGTCATCCAGGGGTTCCTAAATGCACTTTTTATTCCTTAGTTAGAGGTAGTTGGATCTTCATCATGCATTTCAGTAGTGTGAAAGCCAATGCACACTGGTATGTAAAAGACTCTTCCAGATCATGTTTGGATTGCAGGTGCCTCTGCTGGTATCAGCAGTAACTTATCTTATTCAACTTACAGTTACTGAAGTTTCAGTGTTGGAGAGGGTGTAAATTGATCCTATGTTTACAGCTATTCATGCAGTAGAAAGAGCTGTACTGTGATTGTTGTTTGTTTGGATGGTTTTTCTAGTTTCAATTCTTGAGTCTTATCCAGTTCTTGTGAGCTTAAAGGAAGGAATAGAGAATGAAGAGTCACAAACATTATCTTAGAAAATAAGGAATTACATAGTTCAAGGGGTATTAGTGTCTTAGTTGTCCAATGGATCTGCAGTATTTCAGAAATCATATGTTATGAGAAAAGATATATCTACTAGATTTTGTTAGAGTTTGTATATCTCACAAGATGGTTGTTTTATTATCAGTAGCTATAACTTTGTTTCTGGTAGTATTGTCTCCTCAGTTTTGTGGATAATGCATTAAGTCCTGCATTGATGTAAATATCTTATTGACAGCTTTTGTTGTAGAGAGATACATAGAACATTGAATTATCTATGAATTTATTAGGAAGTTGGTTCTGAAAATTGATTGCCATAGGGACTTCTTGTGTGCAGAGTTGTGGTAGGAATCCTCTCAGTATCAAACAAGTTACTGTAATAAATGTATGGTTCAATCTTGTAGCAGCCCCATTTGATTCATGAGAATAAGGAGGGGTTTTGATATATACAATTCCAAGCTTATTAAACATGGTTATCATATTACTATTACCATATTTATCTCTACTATCTGTCTGGAATCTCTTCATAGTTATGTTGTCCTGTGATCATCTTTTGCTGATGAATATGGTAAATATTGTGACTGTGTTGAACTTTTTATTAATAAGATAAGTCCAAGTATAGTTAGGGTAATTATTGTTAAAGGTAAAGTAGTACCAGGATTTGCTGAAGAATTGGTGAGAGAAATTTCTGCCAAGGTCTGAATGGATTCATTCGTAAGGTTAATTATATTATTTTTTATTTAACTCAGGATTTTGTTTGAATGACTTTGAGGTATCACAGCTTTCACAGTACTGGTCTTTAGGAGCTTGAGGTAAGTCAAGATCAACTAGCTAGTTGTGGCTTTCGAGGTAAGGAGATAAAGAATAACTGAGGGCTTCATGCCTCTGCTGATAAGTAATCTTATTTGTTTTCTCTGTTTGCTCTTACATATTATAATCATGTTTTTATAATTTATTCATTGTCTTCTCTTGAAATATACATATTCTTCACATAACTCCATAAAGAAAATGTTTTCTCCAAAGAAAGAACAGCTCCATCAAAGGAAATTGCTGTGATTTGTATTAGAAACCAAGAGAACATGTTAAAGGATGAGAGGTTTGATATGAAGATTAGATATTATAGCCATTATTCTGACAGATCGAAGGGCATCTCTCTATTACTGATTTATTGCCCAACTTTACCATTCCATTTTCCAGTTTGAATTTTATAAGAATGCCTAACGGACTGATTATATATGAGCTTGTACCAGTATCGATTACCCAGTTATTGGGCAAGGATTTCTTTAGCTGCAGTGGAAAGCGGTAGAGGTACTCACCAGTTTCTAGATGTCTTGCGTTCCTATCTTAGAGAAGTTACAGATTTTGCTTTTCTTCTTCTTAAGGTTGTTGGGCTTATGCTTATAATATTCACTCCTGAGATGTCCCTCGCAATAGGTAGTAAGGAAATGCTTTTTGTAATGGGAACATTCTTTCACAGTGGCTGACACAACTGTTTTCTATTAAGAATCTTCTCTTTTTTTTTCCTTTAACATTAGTGGCTTTATATGCCTTACTATTGGAGCTAACAGATGTTTTAAGGTCCAACAACTGGTTGGATAAATGGTTGTAGGTAAGGTCATCTTTAAATTAGAGATTATCAATTCAGAAAAAGAGCAAAAATAACCAGCTACTTTGGCTTCTACTGATTTGAAGATGGATGTGAAAGAATTGTGTAAGTATATTGGTCATTGGCACAAGTATTTGCAGAAGTAGATTGTTGTTGATTCTATAGCTTATTTTATTTGTCAATGTAATCCACGATGGGTTGGGATGAATGATAATTGGTAAAGAAGGTGCTGTTCCATTGCTCCAATCAATGAAAGTTGTTTTTCCATTAAAGTTATTCCAGAATGCTGTTATAATAGTGGTGAGAGTCTGGTGGATAACTAACAAGATCAGCTATTGTACATTGATCATTTTGAGGAAGTATATCAAAATATATCGGTAGTGGTCATGAAACTCTGCTATTATATCCTGATTGTCAAGAGGTCCATTATCTTCAAATAAGTCAAGTGGTACTACTTCCTTATCTTTACTAATATTTCAACAATTGGACCAATGAAGGACATTTTCAGATATGTCTTGCTATGTGTGGTATGTTACAAGACTCTATAAAGTACTATTACAGTTAGTTAAAGCTATGCCCATACCAGTTTCAAGAGAAAACAGCGGTAGGAATGTTGGTAGTTCAGAATCTACCGAGTAGAGGTATAGTTAGTTTAGTACCTTAGTTTGATATACTATATGATACAAAGAAGTACCTAGGTACTACTGAGTGGTGGTTACCCTACTAGGTATGGTAACCCGAGTAGTTAATTTGAGAGCTACTCAGAATTATTTGACAGTGAGTCTGGGTAGAGTTACCTTACCTTTAGACCAGAGTTACCCTGTCTTGGGCTATAGGTTACCCTACTATGAAGCTGAGTTACCTCACCCCAAAAGTAATATGTTACTCCAGACTTGGAAGAAGTGACTAGATTGTTTGTCTCATAAAACTTAACAGAATGTTCAAATCTCAGGTTGTACAGATTACTCTATCACAACCAGTTGAGGTCTGAACAAACTTTAACTCAGAGATGTGGTGGCAAACATCCTACTCCGGAACTGTTCTAAGTCTCTAGTGTTAAGGCCTACAGCTGAGAAAGTTGCTGAAGGTCTAGCAAAAGTCTATTAGTGGAGATGGTCCTGTCATACTGTATACACTCACACCATCAGGTCAACCAGTACCCGTCCCAGGATAGGTGTGATGGTAGAGGGAAACCTGGAAACCACTCTTCAGGTGGCTTTGTGCAAAACAGACCAGAAGCGACAGAGTAATACCTCTTTAGTTTTAGAAGTAGTAGGTGAGATTATTGGAGTCCTATCAGTGAAGTAACAAAATCAGTGGCCCCGCAAGTGTAATAGCATTAGAGAATGGTTAAGAACTCTAAGCCACTACACATAGCTAACAATGAGACCAAAATCTCGCAGGGTTGAATGTGGGTAGTGCCTATTGGTAGTCAACCTGCTAAGAGGTCAATCAGGGAAGCTACATGACTATCATCCAGAATGATATGATATAGAGTAAAACTAGATACATGTTCCAAGGTTGCTGATGCTAGTAGAAGACTAACTGTATATTGGTAAAGAATTCCATGTTGGTATTGCATCTACTTGGGCATGACAGCTCACCACTGACATGTCTACAATTAGAAGAGATATTACATCTGCAGTTGAGTTGTAGATGTAGTGGCTAAAACAATTCTGTCGGGTGGATCTTAGCAAACTACAGAGTAGTCTTGTTCACTATGGAGAGTCTTTGGTCTGACATGTAGAAGATGGCTAGAGAGCGCAAAGGAGTTAGATGCTCGACAATGCAGAGTAGTCATGGGGAGTAACTGTCAATATGTGAAATCTACTGAAGTCTGTGTGAGTTCTCCTCTACTCTAGCAATCAACTACCTCTTAGGATCAGGATTTAATTGAGTAATGCTGTGGCTTGATGATATTAATTGTTGCCATTTTGTTTCTTTAAACTCTACTTCTTAGATATTGAAATTTTAATATATTTGTTCAGCAGAATTTATCTCATTGCCGTAGTACCCTTGGGATCCATCTTCTCAGAGGGAGCCTCTGTTGCATCGTATTTTCCTGGTCTGAATAGCTTTTAGATACAATTGACTGGTTAGGAAGGACAGAAGCTGGTCTTCCATTGATAGATATATTGTAGGTAGGGGTCAGGAATTAACGAATCATTTGCAGTACTAGGTGGTTCAGCTATTGGAAATAATTTCTATGTTAGAAATAAGAGAATTTTGAACATGACAACATACTGCCAGAAACCTACCAACTAACTTAATAAAGCGTTGACAAGCTCCGTCAATTTAGCA
>NW_003298884.1:56860-58680 GCF_000151645.1 Tuber melanosporum | reverse complement strand
TGTAGGATTAGATATGAAAGGGGCTAGTCAGATGATGTAGAAGTAGATGAGTGTGTAGAGACCAGAGCCTGGTAGGAAAGAAGAGAGGATAGAAAAAGTGTAGCAGTGGCATTAAAGATATAGCAGCAATTGCCAAGAGATTTTTCTGAGAATACCTATTTCACTGTAACTAATTGAGACCTTTGTGGTAAAGACTTTTGACACGAAAGAATTTTAATTTTGTAGAGACTTGTTCCCTTAATTTTACTGTTGGAGGTGAAGGGTCTGAATATTTATCATATAAATATACAAGAGCTGTGGGCTCATATCCAGATTTGTAATTGTCACTTGATAGGTATAATCATATATCAATTGGGAACAAACTATGCAATATTATACTGGATATTAAGGCACAATTTGTCCAGGGTAGTAGAGTTTGAAGGTAGATTAGTAGAGCTTTGGTTCCATATTTCTTCAAAGTGAAGTATATATGTGGCAGCCAATATATATCCAGGGGAATGTTAACACTGAGCAAGGAAAATATAATTGGGACAAACTTAAATAAAAATTTAGTTCAAGGTTGAGAAGCATAACTGTAAATATATCAGACTCTGAAAGCTGGTTGAGATTATTCCTAAAAGTGTACATAAATCTCAAATGATATTACAAATCCAGTATGTAATAAATGTGCATAAAGCATAAAGATAATCCAATTCAACCTGTAGTCAGATAATAACATATCAGTTTTCTGTCTATATATAATGAAATCCCTTTAGGATTAGTGCAAATATGACCCAGCTGTAGTAATCTCTGCTGTATAATAAAGGTATTGACTAAAATACAATCAAGTAAATAAAAATACAATATTTCTTGTCAAATATATTGTAATCTAAAATAGAAAAGAAATTTCAACAGCAACTGTGTTTAAAGGACTAGGATAAAAGGGTTTGTCTGATTGGCAGTTATGAAACAACACTTTAGAAAACTCCACCCACTCAACAAACCATCTCTCGATAATCATTCTTCCAAAAACTACAAGCTTTCTTCCAGACTTTGCAAAGGGGCAAATTGTTACTCAAAGAGAAACAAATCTTTGTTTTTCTAAAATTGAACTGCTCTTACTTTGCCTTAAAAGTACAATTCAGAGTTTTTACATCTGGTATGAAACAAAGTATGAGGGAAAAAACCTCTCATTTACTGAAAGACTCAAAATTATTGATTCAAGAAACTATTGCCACTTTGTCTGAGAGTCTAAGATGGTACATTGCCAGCCATTATCAGAATTTCATAAGGCAATAGTCCCACATGCTTCTGTTAAGACAGTCAAGAAAGCTATAGTATCCACCAACTGAAAGAAGTAGAGAGCTAGCAACAGGGCATTTCTGAGAAGAATTGGAGAAAAGAAAACTTTCAGGCGGTAGTTTTTAGTAAGGAATGCAAGGTTTAAAATTCTAATGATTGTAAAGGTATTTGGGTCTTGAGAACACCTGAGGAAAGTAGTGTATTGACTGAATCCAAGCTGTTACCAAGAGGGCTGGGATAAGGTTTATGGTGTAGACTTATATTTGGGGTAAAAATAAGGGTCTTCTGATTTCTAGTTTTGACTAAAGTGTGAATCTATTTGTACAGATTAGAATTTTGGTAGATAGATTAGTTGAAGTCTGGCAGGAGGTAGAGGACATAGTTGAAGATCCTATACTTTAGCAGGTTAGTGCCAAGATACAAACTGTAAGATGTATCATTTCTTGGTGTGCTGAAAACAACATAGAGGTTATGGAATGGCAACTCAATTTTCCAGACGCTGAGGTCTAGGATGCGGGTCTCGCACTAAACATAAGGTC
>NW_003298884.1:44124-56285 GCF_000151645.1 Tuber melanosporum | reverse complement strand
TCGCTCGGATATCGGAGTAGCCGAGTTTAGTATTAAATTTATTTTCTTTGCAATTTCACATAAGGTTTTTCTTATATTCAATAAATATCTATCTAAATTTTCAATTCATTTCAACCCATAGTAGTTGTATAGGTAGTAAACTTATAGCACTTGTAGTGTTGCCATTCTCATATATGACAAACTCTTTTGTTCCCTGGCTTTAAAACTTACACTGTAACTGCCGCCTCCCAATGGCTATAATATTATTAACCTTTTGCAGTACTTGGCAATTCAATGAGTATCCGGAAATCCGGATTAGTGCCTTGGCTTTCTTGGCGCCATGAATTCTCAAGAGGAGTGAGTGATAGCTTGTGATCATGCTTGACGAGGATAAAACTCAAGCATAATAACATCCAATTTATAATAGAAAAACAATAGAAGGATAAGGAGACAAATAACTAATGGATTAGAGAGGAAACCCAAGTCAGACAGAGGAGGTTCAGGGGAAAAAAGTTAAAGATTAAGCTTGAAATCGATTTCCTCCCTCTTGTTGAATACATTCGGACATAATCTTAGGTTGTTTTACAATTTCATAATCCACCTGTTCTAAAGTAATCGCATGCCATTCCTCTACCAGCAGCGCTTTCAACTCACTAATGGTAGTAACCTTTTCTGTACCTCTACGTCGTAGGATTCTTGTTTTCATCAATCTCCAAACATGTTCGATGGGATTAAAATCTGAGGAGTTTGGTGGCCAATCAACTTTGGAAATTCCAGCCTTTTCCCTTTCCCTGTTGGTATAATCTGAGCTTTGGCTCAGAGCATTATCTTCCATTAAATGGAAGTCCGGGTTTTCCTGTAAACGATGATGGCATGCAGGCGAAAGTATTGGCTTACAAACACAAGCCACATAATGCCAAGAGTTAATCCCTTTAACATCCTTCCACTAAAATGGCTTTAGAATATGCTTCTCGCCCTGAAATGATTTTGTGGTTTTGACTGTAGTACCCAGTGCCTTTGTGATTCGTCTTGCCTCTCTTGGTGCCCGCAGTTCCTCTTCTCGCAAGATCCTCCACTCCTCCAATTGCTTCCAACCTGCATTTAGTTTCTCCTCCTCTTCCAGCCTATATTTATTCAACCATTCTATTTCCTCCTTTGGCTTTTTTTTTTCCTCCCTTGTCTCTGCTTCCCACACATAAAATGGACCTTTAAAGTTCCATCCAATCATACCCCAGCACATAACCAAGGTGCCTTTTTTTTTTTTAGCCCCAACACAGTCCACATTCCACCATTCGCCCTTCTCTCGCCATACTAGACTGAGACGAAAAACTGCTCCCAGGTCTATTGACATCTCATCCGTGAATGCCAAATTTGCCCATTCCTTATATGGGCGCCAATCTTCTCTTTCCTTGCAGTACTCCTACTAAATGTCAGTTATTAGTACTATTTGCTATGGTTTGAGAAGGTAACTTACAAGTATTTTCTTTTTGCTCTGTGGGTTAAGAATAAATTTAAATTCTTCACGATATGCGCCTAAACCCTGCTCTTGAAGGGCATTAAATACAGTGCCATTTGATACATGTGATAATCTGGCTTCACGCCGGATATCAACAAGCTTCATCCTTCGAGATTTAAAATCACGCTTTACAAAAGCAACCAAACTATCCTTCTCCCCCTCACTTAATGCACTTGGTCTACCTGATCGTATATTTGAGTTGAGAACAGAAGTGGCAGAGAGTTCAACAACGGTAAAGGGCTTGTCAAGTGTGGACTCGGAAGCTAAGCGGGCATTGCGGGCATTTTCCATGGTATGGCACCAAATATCATTCGAGGTGGATATAGGGATTCCGGTAAGTTGTTTGATTTTTTCGTATGTGATTGGCTTTGGCAGTAATCAATAGGCAATAATAATTGCTCGCTATTGTGTTGTTACCTCTTTTCCGAATCACTGTTAACTTCCACATCATTCAGAACTCCAAGCTAATCTGTCACTTTTCACCTCTCTTTATAATAGCATGTGACATTCTAACCTTTGCTGACTTTTGCTCAAACGCATTGTTTATATGTAGTGTAATAATTACTGGACGTGCTTGGGATAAATGGATAAATTTACCAACTGTCTGCCCCCGAATTCTTGGCACCAAGGCACCAATCACCATTTCCAGATACTTGTTGAATTGCCAAGTAGTTGGCCTGGGGCCCATGTTCATATCTCTTACACCAACTACATTCCTATCTATTGGCCCCTAAGTAAGTCAATTGGTAATACAAATATCTCTAGCACTAGCAATACAACCCCTGTTCTGCTATGTACTCAATCATTTTCAACTGATCTTCACAAACTCAGTTGCTGAAGCCTCATCATCCAAGATTGCAAAAGTAAATTTAGTACACAGAAACACCATATGATCCAACCTCTGAATAGTGTAAGTAGCTAATATTGGAGTTTGAGTAGAAATATGTCCAATAACATGCCTTTTCAGCTGGCCATGATTGACTCCCAGGAAGTGAAAATCTTCCTATATAAGTACTTGTTTGACATAGTAAAAATAAATTTCATTCTTCAATTACGAAGTACTATTCTAAACTCACCAACACCAAGAGCTGCTATGGGTTCTGCAATACTTGTACCAAGACCACTCCCTATCAAGTGTAGTATGAGTCTGTCTAATATATCATGGTCAAGTCCTACTGGCACGTTTGACTACTGACTGACTTTTAAGGGCTTTTAGTTATTCTATTTAATTACTTTACTCTCCATGCTTGAGGTAAAATTAAGCTTGTTCGAAACAAGTGCCAGACAAACAACATAGTGGAAGTAGAAAGTCATCAGAGGATCTTGGTCTGGGATACAACCTAGAAATATCTAATGATAAATTACTACCTAATCACTAAGTGGACAGTGGTGGTACCAGAAGATAGAACACTTTGTAAGCCTTCCTGGCTATCCATTCTCTGTTATCCCTGCACTAACACTTGTTATCAGCTCCTAATTCTAAAACATTTTTATCTTATTACTAACAGGCAATCTAAGTTGAAAGTGTTTGCCAGATGGGTGCTCTTCTAAAACATTATTGATTTCATAGCCACCTCAAGTATTCTAAACCCTGACCCAGGAATTGCCAGGAGCGTCATGGAATTTCCAGGTATTAAAGAAGTGTTAGTTGTTGTCAGGAGGGAACAAGTAGAGTAGGAAGTTGGTTGCCGCAAATATCAACTCTGAATAACTGATCAGGGTATAGGATTACTCAGTTGTGGGCCAACCAAACCTCTTATACTCTGAGAGTTTCTATATTTATAAAATGATGATGATGTCCAGGTATGGGCTTTCACCAATGATGGCAAACACCTCCTCGACCTTATGGTCTTAGAGCAATATCCAGCGACAGGAGAAGCCTGAGATGAGAAAGCAGAGCCAGTCATGGCCAATCTACTTTTCATGAATGTGAGTTCAGGAATTGCTGTCAGCATGGTAGAGTTCCTCCAAGAGAACTGATAAGGTGCAGGTGTATGGCAAGGTGGAGCAGGAAGGTGGAGGGGAGATGGGAGTTGGAAGATCAAAGGAGAGGGAGGACTTTAGCCTTATTATCTAATAAGTCTGAGGATGTTACAATAATGCCTATCAATGTAGAAGTAATTGTTATTAACTAAGTAATGTCCTAAGAGCATCAAGATTTCTGATAATACCATCAACCTGACTCAGTAACTAATCACAAAAATTGGAAGTGGAATCAGATGTCCTATGCGTCACTTAAACCCATCATTCCACCTGCTGTACTCATCCTATCACCTGTTGCAATGCCAGCAATGTTGGTTTCTCAAAGTTCGAGTAGTTAAGACAATATTATAGCTAAGGGCAGATATAGGACAACAAATCAGATATGCCTAGCCTGTCATGTTCCTACTACCTAGTGCATCCTACCTGCCTCACCATATCTCTTGAGGTTAACATTGTAGGTTTCACCAGATTTTTTTCATTAAGAAAGCACTATCACTAATAGCAGATACTGGATGATAAATGGGATGTGTGTGATAGTTGAAGACCCTGCCACCAACCCGACTCTACCCACTCTAGAACCTGCCTTGACATATATTAACAAAGCTCTCAATGGTTTAAGTGGTCGAGAAAATACAGTTACTCATAGCCGATATAGGACAATAAACTAGATTTGTCTTATCTCTCAAACCTGAATACCCTAGTCCAACCCATCCACTCAACAACTAATATTATGGTTGATAGAGTAAGTTGCCGAAATTGATGTTTTGAAGAAAATGCGATTAGAAATACTAGAGAAAGGAAAATGAACAAGATGCCCCTGGTCCCTTAAAAAGGCACTGTCCCCGAGATCAGACCACCAGTGCAGATGTAATGAGACTCCTCTAAGGGGTGTCACAGTTAGCTAAACCCATACCCATGCCGGTATCAAGAGACTATTGCAGTAGGAATGATAGTAGACAAAAGTCTTCCAAGTAGAGATACTATCGGTTAGGTAACTTGGTTGAACATGATATATTACCCAAAAGTACTTAGGTATTAGTAAGAAGTGGTAGTTACCCTACTGGGTAAGGCACACAAGTAGTCAATTTTGGAGTTATCCTGAATTGTTCAATGAGGAGTCCAGAAAGTGTTACCCTATTCTATAAAGTAACTCAGAGTGCTGTTACCCTACATTTAGACCAGAGTTACTCTACCTTGGGCTGCAGGTTACCCTACTATGGAGCCAAGTTACCCTACATTGATAGTAAGTTGTTACGCCATTTGTCGGGGGAAGTTACTACATTGATTGTTATAGGAAACTTCCTAAGTTATTGGAACAGCAGGTTGCACTTGTTTTTCTCACTGTGGCAGTTGTGCTCTAAACAAAGGGTAACTTGATAGTGTGGTGGCTAACATTTTCCTCTGGCCCGGATATAAGTCCCTAGCATCATGGGCTATAGCGCAGTGAGTTGCTGTAAGTTTAGGAGAAGTTTACAAGTGGAGATGCTCCTGGGGCACCAGATGTGTTCACACTGTCTGGCTGACAAGAAGCTGTCCACAGGATCTACAAAGGGGTTGAGGAGAACTACAAGATTGGTTCTTTGGTGTCTGATTACAAAACTGGCTAGAATGGACAGAGTATGACTACTGTGAACTAAGATATAGTATGAGAGGTCAACTGAGGTCTATTGGTAAGATAATAGAAGTCTATTCTCCCAAAAGGGTAATAGTACTGCAGAATTCTGAAGGACTCAATGACACTAGTATGAGGTCATGATAAGACCTACCTGTATGAAGGTAGACTGTAGGTAGCACCTATTAGTAGTAGACCTCTAAAGTAGTTTGTTAAGGTAGCTACATGGCCATCCTTTAAAATGATATAGAATAGAGTAGAAGTGGATGAATGTTCAGCCTTGGCAAAATTTTGTGTGCAGAGCTACTACAGTGTAAGATACACAGGGTGCACAAAATGATGATGGTAAATGAAGATGTGATGTCCCACTGGAGAGAGATCTGGGCATAAAGCTTTGGTAGGATTGTCCTATTAGTCAGATTGGAAGTCACACAGAATTACATGACAGTGAGTTCGTGTAAAGTAACAGAGGTCCATTGCCCTAAAAGTGAAATATTACTGAAGAATTGTTAAGGGCTCTAAGGCATTAGTTCGAGGTCATGATACGACCTACTTCTAGCAGGATTGACTGTGGGTAATGTCTATTGGTAGTCCTCCTTCGAAGAGGTCTATCAGTGGAGCTTCATGGCCATCACTGGGAAAAATATGCAATAGAGTAGTACCAGATAGATGCTGAGGGGCTCCGGATACTTGTTAAAGACTAAGTATATATGGGTAGAGAATTCAATAGTTTGTATTACATCCCCTCTGTCATATCATCTTGTGACTGACATGTCTGGGATATGAAGACATTTTACTCCTGCCATTGCACAGTACATATAGCTGCTAAAACACTGCTGTTCGGTAGATATTAGCAAACCATGTAGGAGTCTGGTTTGGTACAGCAGATCTTTGGTCAGACCCTGAGAGGTTGGCCAAAAAGAACTCAGGAGTTGGGTGCTTTTGACTGCAGAGTATTAATAGAGAGTAACTTTGAGTATGAGAAATCTACATAAGTATATATGAGTTCACCTCTGCTCTGGCAATCAACTACCTAGTGAGATCAGAACTTGATTGAGTACAGCAGTGGCTTAACGATATTAAGTTTCACTATTTTATTTCTTCCAACTCTACTGTTGAGACAATGAAAGTTTATGATATGTATTTGCAGAAGAATGAATTTCAGTACGGTTGCAAGCTTGGGATTTATCTTCCCAGAGGAAGCCTGCAGTACTGTCACATCATGATTTATCTAAGTAGAACAACCGGTATCAAGATGTACCAGAATATGTATCAGATGCGACACTCCAGCTGAATATACCAGAGTCTGGTATGGTAACATCTGATTACCCAGCTCCCTGTATTAGTTGGAATTGTTACCAGGATATACCAGAATCAGCATCAGATGTGATATCAAATCAGAATACAGGAGAGTCTAGTGTGGGAACCGCAGGTTACTTGGACACCAGTTGTGCTTTCGAGTATCACCTGTAGGTGTGGGATCAAGAGAAAGTAGAAGAGATATTGGTTGCAGCCATGGGTGTTATGTCGGTACTAGTTGCATATTGCATGATTGCGGATATGGGATCAAGGATAATTGCAGAAAATCAAGTGCTAAGGGATAGTGAGTTCCATTAATATTTTCGGGGAACAAAATTAACTAGCTGTCAACAGCCGGAAAATCTTCAGTGATGACAACCACACTGCCCCACCAACCCACTATCATGAAAACCCAAAAGAAAATTAGAAAATATAAATACATAGTAGAAATTAATATTTAGTATACCATCCATCAGCCTTAATAATTGCTTCCACCCTATTCACCATTGATCCTGCCAAAGTATCAAAAACCTTTGGGTCCAGAAGTTCCCAACAATGAGTGATAGCCTCCTCTATAATTTTTTTGATCTCATTGACAGGGCCCTTCAGGAGAAACAGCTCAGGATAGTGCTTATAAAGCTTGTCTTTCACCAGAGACCAAACATTTTCAATTGGATTGAGGTCTGGTGAATAGGGAGGAATTTCTATCAGAGAAATTCCATTTCTCCTGAGCCATCTCCTGAAAGGCAAGTGAGTCTTAGCATTGTCAAAGATCAAAAATACCTCTTCCTCTCCAACATGCTCCTTGATATCCTCCCATATTCCTGGAAAGTCATATTGATCATAAACATCAATAATTGACTTTCCAGTCACTCCACCTCCAGCAGAAGTAGGATCAGGAAAAACAGGTAAAAAAAGACCATGAGTTTGACCATAGAAACAACCAGTCATCATCTGACTAATCTTTCTTTCTCTCTCTTTTCCTAGCAGTAGGTTCAACACAATCCTTATTCCACTTTTCTTTTTGGTATCTAAATACCCATTTTCTTCTCTTTCCTCCTCTCCTCTCCACAGCTACCTCATCCCCCCACATTGCCGTCCTTCTCCACATCTGCCTTATCCAATTCCTATAGGCTAATGCCCATTCCAATCTCTTTTGAGCTAGATCCTCATCCAAATGAACCCTCTCTTGTGCCATCCACTTTTTAAGAAGCTTTTGTGCAAGTCTTCTCTTCACAGTCTCAGCAGAAACATTGGGAGCCACTCTGTCAGCAATCTCAGAGTAGCTAGTATGGCGATTTTTGAGAGCTTCCTCTACCATAGCATCATCCTGCAACTTGGTAGTTTTAGGATGTCTTCCTCTACTTTCATTCTCCTTATCCTCTTGATCTCTCTTTTCAAATGTGCTTTTAACAGTACTGAGAGGAATGTCAAGGTAGTGGGAAATTTAGTGATTTGTCATCTGAGGCTCACGTAACCCGAGGATTCGTCCCCTTGTAAACTCAGAAAGGTGCTTGGAGGGAATAGGCTGTTTGGCATGACTGCGAAAATAGGAGGCATAGTTTATTGAAAAAAAAATTCAAGTAAATTGGTTTGGTTTTGGTTGGTGTAGAGCAATTTCTTTAGGAAGAGTTGAGGGAGCGGGGTGATCAGGAGGGGAGCATTGCCATTGCCATTGAGAGCTAGTTAATTTTGTCCCCAGACAATTGTAAGGTAACCCCTTGAATATGAAGGCTCACCGCTGGCATATTTGTGATATGATAGGTTTTTACTCCAATACTTATACTAGAGATGCAACCGCTAAATCTGTTCTAACCAGCAGATATTAGAAATGTACAGAGCTGTTCTTTTTGCTAGAGATTACCTTTGCTTGAACCAATGGAGGTTGACTACATATAGCGCAGAGGTATTCAATACTCAAGAAGACAGAGTAGTGAGTACAACATTTTTTTTTTCTTTTTTTGTTTTCTGTACAATAATTTATTGTGAGAGTACAATCATCTCTCTTACTGAGTAAGGTATAGTTGTTGAAAACCAGGATTCCAAACAAACAAAGAAAACAAATCATTGCCTTTAATGTCTACTTTTTTAGTATCTTGGTAGAAAATCATGGGTAACATACTATGCCATGACTTACCAAATTAAAGTATACCTAGAAACCGCACTTTATAATATGGGGGTGGAGAGAAACAAAATAATAACGAGAGTTAGCCAACTCTGATTAATGTTATACAGGAGGGAGTAACCCATCATCTATGTAAAGAAGAAGAGGGGACTGCACATGGCCTACATGTTGACAATATCCACCACATAATGATTCTGTACCAACTCTTGAACTACTTCATGGCATTGGGGGCGGTCAGAGCTGCCAGGAAAGTGGGACTCAAGAGAGCCATGACAGTTGCTAGATCACAGGGTATAGTGGGTAAATGGGTGGCCATGGAGGGGACCGGAGAAGTGGGGCAGCCATGGTCCCCTGTGGTATGAGAAGGAGTGCACCACCTGCAACCAGGTGGTGATGTGCACTTGTTATAGTGGTGTCTAAAGCAATGGCAATTGGAATATTGAGTGTCGGACTTGAAGTGTAGTGAGGATTCAGTTCTGAAGGTAGAGGAGAAAGCATCCACTTCCTTGGCAACAAAGAGAGGTACATTGGAACTAGTAATGGAGATTACAATTGAAGAGGCAGGTTTCCCATACCTTGCATTATTAGAGGTGAGCGACCTGAGTTTGTGAGCTATAGTAAGTCAAGAGTTGAAACCAGCAAGTTCAGTAGTAATAGTTACAAGTAAGTAAGAGGTAGATAGGCCATGGACAACTAGTAGAGTGACAGGAGTGTCCAAGTGGACAGAGGTTGTACTTGAGAGGAGGATGATAAAGGCAGGGACCTTGATGTTCAGGTTCGTCATCATGACATTTTCCATGCTGGTAATGTGGACATGGTTAGCCTTGAGGGGGATTGATTGGTTCAGGGAGTCTCAGAGAGCTTGTTAATACTATCACGGAGTTCCATTGTATGGGAATGAAGATGAGTACTTACTGGCTTGAAGATAAGTTAGATTTCCTTTAAGGTGATGCAGTGCTTGGGTGCCTGGACTGTGGCAGGTGGTGATGATTTAGCCACTATGATGAGCTTATATTTGAGTGCCTTCTTCTTTCCCTTCCTGACCAGTGTCACCCAAGTAGGTGAACCAAACCATGGAGGTGGAGGGGCAGAGGCAGGAGCTGGTTGGGATGAGGGGCAGTAGCAGGCTTGGTGGTGTGCGCAGCTACAAATTCTTTTATTAAAAAGGCAGTGCCCTTGTAGACCTTTAATCCATCTGTCATGCTTTGTTCTTACTGCAGGAGCCTATCAACTGCTTTCCTGTAGTTATTGTATATGTGTTACAGCATCTTGTAAAAGATTATGATGTATTATTGGGAGTCTAGTTACTCAATGTCTAGGTCTACTGGGGTCTTTATGAAAGGATGTTGGAAGTAGTTGTTGTCAGGGATTGTTCCTTGTTTGAAAACATCTGGAACTATCGAGAGGAATGAAGTACTGATGCTGCATGGTCAAATTTATGTGGAGGGGCTGGGAGGACATGGGGACCCAAAAATGGGCAACAAGGTAGACTGGTTGCCAAAAGGAGTGGGTGTGGTCCTGGGTAGAGTTTGTGTCTTCTAGGGAGGTGAGGTGGCATCTTTGCCTGCCCCTCTTCCTTTCACTTTGCCAGGGGCCATGGTGGGATAAAAACGTTCCTCTATCTCTAAACAAGCGATAAAGACAAGCATGTGAGAAAAGGTTTTCACATAATGAGAATGAGTCTTGCGGAAAATTAAAGCATGGTTATTTCTTAGACTGTGGTTGTAGCAGTGATAGAGCATGTGTAGTGGGCGGAAGCTTTTTGCTTTTATTTCATATCATATATTTCTTGTTGAGATGAGTTTAAGGAACTCATATGCCTGGTATGGTATGTTATAAAGAAAACTAAAAAGCAGGCATCTTTCTACCCACCAATCCAAAACAGCCTGCCCGAAGCCCCTCTAGTACATAGTCAACCACGCATCTCGCCCTGAATTAAGCCTATCATCATGACACAAGCAAGGTCAGTTATAAGAGAAATGCTACCCAAGATATGTAGAGAGCCACATTGAAAAATCAATATGAAATCAAGGAGGAAAGGCATAAACGAAAGATGAAAACAATTAAACACGACACAAGAACATGGCGAACATGTCCTCTGAAAATCTAAGCCAGTCCTTGGCCCATCAGGAGGCTGATCTACTAGATTTTGTGGTCACCCAGCCAAGGTGCCAGGAGGTCAAGTATGATTCCAACTAGCCTGAGAAAGTACAATACAGACGAATGGAGCAAGGCTAGCGATTGAGCCCCCAGGTGGAAAAGACAGAGAGATAAAGAAACCCAATGAACTTAGCTCCAGCAGGGGGAGGATGGTGGTAAAGTACCAGTTGCACAGAGGTGCTGTAGGGTAATAGCTGGGTGTAGATTACACAACACTAGGTTACTACCTGATCCATGCCAGGTGAGAAGACAGGAGGGGTAGACACAAATGCGAAAACCACTATCAAAAAGATATTTGTATCTTAACTCCAGGGCCTCTGGAATTCCTCAGTACCCTCTGGTGTGTTTCTGTGTCTCTTAGGTAGTAACCTGTTACCAGAGAGATAAGGTTACTTAGTACATAGGATATCGAGACCAGTTGAGTGTAGAGAGGAGGAGGGTAGGAAAATCAGCGAAAGCCAGTTGAAGAAACCAAAGGAACCTCAGCCGGAGATTGCTTCACATGCAACCATAGTGAGGGTTATTTCAAGCATAGGCAATGAAACAAAGAATAAACCCAGCGAATTATATAACGCAAACTGTATTCATAGCCATCTGTTGAATAGTGAAAGTGAAAACCCAACTGTGGTGATATTAAGCAAGGCAGGACCAAAAGTGGGGAAAAAACAAATACCAATGTCGTGAGATATTGGGAGGAGGTGAGTAGGGTCTCAAGAGGGAGGACCTCAAGAGAGAATCTTTGAAAAGTATCCTAAAGTAAGGGCAGGATGAGAAGTGATTAATTAATCCCGCCTAGGTGAAGGACCAGGTATGGAAGGTTGTCAGAAAGGTTGTGGTGTTGAGGTTGTCACAAAGAGGAATGAAGTTTCTATTACGGAGGTCTAGCAGAGAAAGTCAATGAGTTGTAAGTGGGAGCTTTTTTCTTCTTCTTTTTCTATTCTTGATTATCATAAAATTCATTATTAAGGTACAAGAATCTCGCATGTAGTATGAGCTATGGTGTAAACAAAACCTTAATTCCAAACAAAGAAACCAAAGAAACCATCAGCTCCTATTCCTCCTCTTCCAGCATCTTGAGAGAAAATGACCCATAAGAAACTATACTGTGTCTTACAAAATAAAAGTATACCAAGCAACAGCATTGTATTATTTGGAGCAGGAGAGAACAAAACAATCAACACAGTTAGCCAACACTGACTACTAGCCTAGAAGTGGGAGCAAATTGAGGGCTGTGTAGCAGAGGGGAGGCGAAGCCACATGTCCTATGTGTTAGCCATATTGACTACAGTATCATCATCCACGAACTCTGAAAAGACTTCAGTGTGTTGGAGGTGGGCAAGGCATACAGGATCATTTGACTCAGGAGGGTCATCACAATTGATACATCTCCAGGTAGTGTGGATACAGGGATGACGGGAGAGATGGCAGGTTGCAGTGTGGCAGGCATAGTGGTTCTCCAATGATTGTACGGACTATTGTTTTATCTG